>NW_006288719.1:79806-92587 GCF_000327345.1 Myotis davidii
AGGGATAGTGCCTTTTTAAACCTACTTTACAGGCAAATAGGCATAGAATTTATATGAAAACATTTTGCTAAAGTTGCTAAACAAACGTAAGGTTAAAAATGTGCCATTTTATCATACGTTTTCTAACATTTGATTTGCTTTTTATAATTTAAACAAAATAAAGATTGCATACTTTCAGACCACAAAATTCAGTGATTATACAAGGTGAATTAAAGTAGTAAAGCAGGTCATCATAGTAAACTCATTCATCCATGCTCTTATTTAATTAAGAATAATAATTATAAAAATAGGTAGCATTTTGTGAAAATATTCCCATTTATTCTGTCTTAGGAGTTCTTGCCCATATCGATGGATTGTCTGGCATCAGACATGGCATCCGGTACTTGAACAGTCATATTGTCCATAGACTTTGTCAAACAGATTTGGCAGCCCAACCGAGATCTGTATAAAAAAGGGGGAGATATGGTTTAGTATTAAGTGGGTGTTATTCATAAAACAATGCAGTTGTATAGAACATTTTCTTACTCAAAGTTAAGAATTTATTTAACTTTTACATTTCTTTTAAGTTGAAAAACATATTCAACTCTCAACTAGAGGGTAACAAAATGTGATCATAAAAAACAAAAAGCCTAATGGACCATGGCTTCATTTTAGTCTTTAGTCTCCATCATCTACTAATTGATTCACCAGTACTACTGCTTTTTGGTGAAAGGACTGACAAGCAATGAAATAATCAGAAGGCACAACAGTGGAGAAGAGAACTGAGATTTTAGCAATGCCAAGAAAATGACTAATCAATTCCCAGATAATTAAAACCATACACAGGCTATAAAGAAAGTCTTTAAAACAAGAAATTTGGAATACACACACATATAAGCATCAATTATCAAATATATCTTTTCCCCACATTTTTAACATCTCTAAAATCCAGTTAAATCTTAAAATTAAAGGCACCTAACAATCACTCCTACACTGGGAGGTGGCAGTCACATCAGTGCTGCCGACTTGGCCACAATATTCATATAGGTGCCTCTTCAAATGAGTTACAAGAAGTATGTTACTACTACATATGTGGAATTTAACTACCAGTCACAATTATACCATTGTGATTAGCTAGTTATTAATAATAGGAAAGGAGCAAAGGGGAGGCCAAACATTATAGGCATGTCATCTGGGCAGCTTCACCAGGAAGCTGCATTTCACACTCCCCAGGGAACCACCAGCCCATCCCCTGCAGATCACTGGGGGAAGGGTCTGGATAAAGGGGAAGATGGGTGCATGCACAGTGAGTCAGGATGACATAAGAAGATGCCTGTCAATCAAACCTGAGAACAGAGATCATTAGCTAAAGGGGGCAGGGCCAATGCAAACCCACAAAAATTTGGGAATACATAATCCCGCAGACAAAGGAGTCTCATTCACCTGTGTTCCCTCCATAGTCATGTGGCCCTGAAGACCCCACATGCAAAGAACTAATGGACTGCAGCTAGAAACACCAACTAAGCTAGCCTGATGCTGGACTGGACACTGCTCCAACATGAAACAAAAACTCGACACTGGCTTTGAACTTAGCCTTGCTGAAAATGAAATGGGACTTTTTTCTTGGCAGGACAAAGGGAAATGGGACCTTGGAAACTCAGAGGTGCAATTCTACAAAACTAAGGCTTTCTACAATATCTCATCCTCCCATGGGAACCTCTGGAAATAAGTGCAAAAGGATTACAGAAGAAAAAATTAATACAGAAATACAGAAGAGTATAAATTTGATATTCAGAAATGTGTAAATTGATATTCATAAAGCAATTATTTGTCATTGGAAGAATAATTATAATCCCATTTTCTTCCCTTTTTCAGAATTACTACCGATTTTATTTCTATTTTCCTTTTTTAACAATGATGTACAAATGTATGTCTAGGTAATTCAAAATAGCTATTTTACTCTGCACAAAATAGGTTAAGTGATAACTTTGTGCCATATTTTTACTAGCAGTGCTCTCTTCTTTCTTAGTGGCAAACAAAAATAATTGCCAGTCTCACAATCCACTGTCTTCAATTTGATGGAATATGATGTGGAAGTCTTGGTTTCATTACCACATTCATCAGACACTCACAGAGCATCTCCAGGCACAGCTCTAAATATCAGTGGGGTACAAAGAGCAGCAACTCACTTCAATAGTTTGAACACCTTACACGCTGGGTGCCCAGGGCCAGGGATGCAATAGGAGGCAGCAGTGGGTTAGAACCTGAGAGCCAAACAGACCAGTGGTCCAGAATCTAGCCTGAACGTGACATGTACACTTTCTTAATGCCCCTCCCCAAACACTCATTTCCTAATCTCATCCTAAAGATGGATAATAAACACGCTCCTCACTGGACTCTGTGGAGGATTAGTTGCTAATATCAGTATTAAGGAGTGAACTTTCAATCAAATAGAAGAGATGAGACATATTTGCAGATAATCCTATATAATAAAGATGTAATATGCAAATGGTCGTTACGTAACGACTGACCGTATAACGACCAGATCACAGATCAGCAGGAGGGTGGGGCAGCGAGCTACAAGCGGGCAGTGGAGAGCTACAGAAGAGGGCAGGCCAGCAAGCTATGGGGGGAGGGATGACGGGTGCGGGGCAGCAGGCGGAGAGCTACAGGAGGGTGGCAGCGAGCTACTGGTGCACAGATTTGTGAGCAGGGCTACTAGTATAACACATGAGCTTGTGGCAAATGCCATAGAGAGTAAAAGCCAAAAGGTGTGAGGAGAAAGTACTTACATCTGTTCAGGGGAAATGGGGTTTAGAATGCTCTAAACATTTTTGTGAGGATAAGAAAACTTATGTTTTTAGATAAGATAGTTTCCTAAGAATCTAACAAAACTGTAGTTACATAATACACCTGAAATAAAGTTATTATCATTACTATTATTTTTGATTTTTTTAAATATATTTTATTGATTTTTTTACAGAGAGAAAGGGAGAGGGATAGAGAGTTAGAAACATCGATGAAAGAGAAACATCGATCAGCTGCCTCCTGCACACTCCCTACTGGGGATGTGCCCGCAACCAAGGTACATGCCCTTGACTGGAATCGAACCTGGGATCCTTGAGTCCGCAGGCTGACGCTCTATCCACTGAGCCAAACCGGTTAGGGCTTTAATTTTTTATTATTATCTTACATTAGGGTCACCAAATTACAGGTAAACACCAAAGCCAACATCACATAAGCCCTCATTATTTTGCCCCTTACACAGTAAATCAACTAGCTACTCTAGCTACTTTTCCTGGCTCCAACCAAAATATCAGGTAATGTTTAAGAATAAGACATCACAGTCAGAGAAAGACAAGTATCACATGATCTCACTCATATGTGGAATCTAATGAACAAAATAAACTGTTGAACAAAACAGATCCAGAGACAAAGAAGCATGGAACAGACTGTCGAATCTCAGAGGGAAGGTGGGGGTGGGTGGGTGAAAGGGAAGAGATTAACCAAAGAACCGGTATGTATATGCATAACCCATGGACACAGACAATAGGGTGGTGAAGGCCTGGGGTGGGGAGGGGCGGAAGGTGGGTGTGGGCTAGAAGGGGTCAATTGGGGGGGAGGGGGACATTTGTAATACTTTATTGTAACAATAAAGATTTTTTTAAAAAAGAATAAGGTATCACTTGATACCACTCACTTGCTACTTTAGATGTTACCAATTTTAAGAGTAATACTACCTATTAATTAATAACAAGAATAACCTAACTGATGTAGTTTAATGTACACTTAGAAGTAGAAATTCATCTTAACATAATTACTATTATATATTAAGTACCTTTAAAAATTCTGTTCTCAAGTAGGTAAAACTTTCCATTATAATTTCATTCAATTATCAAATCTATCCTTCGATGATACCATAAAAAGCATTAAACTTAATCCCAATTCACTAAATTGTAGCAAATAGTAATCTCTGGAATAAAAATAGACTAAATAACATTTATTTTTTGTAATATATTTTATTGATTTTTTACAGAGAGGGAGGGAGAGAGAGAGAGAGTTAGAAACATCGATCAGCTGCCTCCTGCACATCTCCTACTGGGGATATGCCCGCAACCAAGGTACATGCCTTTAACCGGAATCGAACCTGGGAACTTTCAGTCCGCAGGCCGACGCTCTATCCACTGAGCTAAACCGGTTTCGGCAACATTTATTTTTTTACTTTTATAAAAAAGAAAAGTTTCATAAGAGCTAAACTGTGGAATAGTGGAAACAGAGAGAAATGTCACATTTTATATTCAAAGTTTTTAACTGTTACCTATGCAGAAAGATCACTATTACACACACAGGTCTGGCCTTACCCAGACGTGAACTAGTAAAACCTTTATTTTCCCAGATTATCGGTACAACTGAAGTGGTCCTAAATCTTACCTATCTGTCAGCCCGTACGCCAGATCAAGCATGTCATTCTCCTCATCAGTGATTGCTTCCAATTTCTCGTATATGTGCTTTTCAAAGATGAGGTGGCAGGTAGAGCAAGCCAAGGTTCCCTCACATGCGCCTACAAAAGCAACAGAATTGAACTTACTCTGCTCTACATTAAACACAATTCAAACTGGGTTTGAGTTAAAGTTAATTATTTCTACATTTTAGATCAGCATTAGCATCCATAATTAAGACTTTATTCTGAATAATTATAGAAATTAGGGACAAGACCCCAGCCCCCACACACACAATCTGAAATCACATTCACATATTATTTTTTAAAAGTTCTGAAGAACTCAACACAATCTGTGAAGCCCTATAGTATATAAGAGGAATTAGCAAGCAAACCCACAGTTAAGTAATGGTGCATATTCCCTCTCAGTCTTTCCTTGTGATTAGGACAGAAATCAAGTAAGTTCACTTTAAGAGTCAAACTGGTTTTAAATAATGAGCTATTTCTCCTGCCTGTTATTTGCTGAGTGCCTAGTACATGCCAGGTACTGTGAAAGGGGAACTGAGACATCACCTGGTTCAACCCAACTATGACTGAACCTGCTTTGCAGATCCTTTTGCAGGGCTTACCCAACCTTTCCCTGAAAGCCTCCTGGGAAAGAAATCCACACCTGCATAAGCCAGCCAATTTTGCACTTGGCTTCTGCTGAGCTAGTCTGGAACTCTTACTCCTACTGGTCCAGTCCTACCCCGTGGAGTCCAATCCTTTTTTTCCCCAGCTTTACTGAGACATCATTAACAAGTAAAATTGTAAGATGTTTAAAATGTGCATTGTGGTGATTTGATATACATATATATTGTAGAAGTATGCCTCTCATCCAGTTAGCATATCCATTTTAAATATATAAAACTCTTGTGAAAACATGTAAGTTCTAGTCTCTTAGCAAATGTCAATTACACAACAGTGTTATCAACTGTAGTCGCCATGTTATACTTTAGCTCCTCAGACTTCATTCGTCTTATAGCTGAAAGTTTGCACCTTTTTATCAACCTCTCCCTATTTCCCTCACCTCTAGCCCTGGCAACCTCTTTTCTTCTCTGCTTATATGAAAATGTTATTAACTATTTAGTGAATCCTTCTTTTAAACAATGCTTTTACATATATTTGAGATTGTTGTTCCTTCGCCAGGCTGGGCACACCCAGGTCTTCCAAATTTTTCTTGTATGAGTTCTGCATCCCTTCCCTCAGCCTGGTTGGGCTCTTCTTAAACTATGGCAGCCAAGAATGTCTGCCAAAACAGAATGGTGCGGAATTGTGTTCTCATTAAATTCTACATCAAAAATAGTTTTCCAGCTTGTTTGTTAATACTAATTTTTAAAAAGTGTTGTGGCTCTCTTGGTTGAGCAGTGGCTCATGCACCGAAGGGTTTGATTCCTGGTCAGGGCACATACCCAGGTTGTGGGTTTGATCCCTGGTCAGGGTGTATAGGGGAGGCAACCAAGCAATGTCTCTCTCGCATCGATATTTTTCTCTCTCCCTCTCCCTTCCTCTCTTAAATAAGAAAATAAAAAAATAAATAAGCTATTTAATAAATAACAATAAAAACCATAACAACTTTGAAAATTACAGACTCCTAGGAGCTACTTAAGTTTGATTTAGATTCTCTTTTGGTCAATAAACAACACAGAGAATATGTAAGAAGAACTACTATCAATATCTAGTAACCTTAATTTTCCCGAGTGAACAGATCATTCGACTAAGAATGGTTCCCTCATAATTTAAACATTTGTTACTCATATTTTGTTAAATTAAAAAAAAACAAGAGAGGCTTCCTTAAATGTTCATTTTCATAAAATCTAATTCAAAGAAGTAACAAGGCTGAGAGAGAGAACATACAGTGAAATAGAGGAGTCATGCCTGTGGGCCCTAGAGCCAGCCTCCCCGAGTTCAATGTGATTCCACTTTTACTAAAGGCATCAACTTGGGCTACTTAACCCTCCATGCCTCAGTTTCCTCAATAATGTATCTGCACCAATACCTCATGTAGTTGTGAGGATTACATATGAGTGTGTACTTAGCATATGTACTTGAAACCATGACTTGTAGATAGTAAACACTATGCAAGTGCTGGTAATTAGTATTATTTGAAAGTTATAAGAAATCTTGGAGTAATTTAACTTTCTCTTTATTAACATAATGAGAACTAAACCTGAGAAGTTAAATAAATACACTAAGGTCATGCTACCTGTTAGAGGTGAGTGGTGACTTTCATCTAAGCTGCCCCATGCTGAGACAACTAGATCCTTCCACGCAATAATCTAAGTCCCCTTACTTAAATATTAGATATAATGTAAATATACACATATACAGTATACTACACAAATATACATACACACCAATTAGTTACTTGAACAAGTAGCTTAGTTTCCTGTTTTTGCGTAAATTTGAAATATTTCAAACAAACGGTAAATGGATATACTTTACATAAAAAGAAAAGGGCTTTCTCTACTTAAAAAAAGTAAACGCGCGCGCACACACACACACACTTCAAAAACCCCTGCAATAAAAAGAGAACGAGTGTAGTGCAGCAGGGCCAGGCTCTAAATCAGTAGTTCCCAACGTGGGGCACATGCCCCACACGGGGGGCAATTTGATTTTTAAGGGGAGCAATTGGAGAATGAGTTAACGGTGAATTTTTTGCATTTCTTATGGTTCTAGGGGCTTCATATAAAGTATATAAATATATTGTGACATATTTATGCATTTCAGTTCTCCATTCTATGTTTAAAAACTTTATTTGCTATTTTTTCATATCACTTCATATTTTTTTAACATTTTCTTAGTGGTTTCTTCCTCGTACTTCAGCTGTCCTTTCGGTCTTTTATTTTCCTCTTTCATGGATGCCATGTTCTTTGGAAGCTTGTTTAGACCAAGTTAACGGCCTTTTAGGCTTCCTCCACATGAATAGAAGTTCACTTTTTGAATAAGAATTATATGTCACGTGGTGGTGGTAGGGGGCCATCAGGATTTTAGAGACACTTAGGTGGGGCATGGCCAAAACAGGTTGGGAACCACTGGTCTAGATGGACCTACCACACTGTCTGGTGTGTCCTGGGCAAGCCTCTCAGACCTGTTTTCTTCTCATCTGTATAAGAGATCGAGGAAGATAACCTCTAAGGGCCTGCTGGCTCTAGTATTTTATGACTCCATAGAGAAGTATCACTACTCTTAATGAATTTATCCCCTAGTATTCAATAAATATATACTTATCTTGATTTCTGTTTTTATGTTACCAATACCCGATACAGACAAACCCAAAACTAAAATAGCAAATCCCTCTGGAAATACTGCAGGCCCAAAATCAGGAAATCCAGCCTCTTTTTGTCTTCAAAATGTAAGTGCAACAATCCTCACAAAATATTCCCAGCAACTTTCTTCAGATTTGTTATTAAAATAACAAATCCTGAGTCTTGTAAGCCAAGTATAATAGAAGATTCAAGGAAAACAAACTCACAGTCCAGGGCAGGGTGAGGTGGGTGGGGCTGCACAGGCAGGGGACCAAGTTCCCTCAGGCGCCTGACCTTGCTCTATAAGCCCGTATTCTCCACCTTGTTTCCGGGCGTACTCGGTGGGGAACACATGCTCAGTAACCGTCTTTCATGGGGAGTTGCTGCAGGGATGCACTAGCCGGGGGGTTGTGAACACGTCACTCCTCTCCCAGATCCAGCCCCTGGAGAGATGTTTGTAAACCTCTGCTATAGGTTACAAAAGGCTGCTAAAGGATTCGAGCAGGAAAGTGACCTGGGAACTTCATTTTGGGGAGATCTCACTGCTGCTTGTGTGTATAGGATGGATTTAAGATTTTTTTTTAAAAAGGCGGAAGCAAAAGCCATAAGGTTTCACCATGGGGGAGGAGGAAAAGAGGAAAGGAAGGATCAGAAAGGCAGAGAGCCAAGGCGAGACCCTTCCTAGAAAGGCAGTCAAAACAAGAACGTCTCAAATGGTAGACAGAGAACCAGAAAAGTGTGACGTCAGACAAGATCAAGGAGAGAGAGAGTGCATACAATGTGTTCTCAATCATCCTGCAATGGAGAGAAAAGTTCATATGCCCATAAATCCTTCCAGAAAAATGTAGGACATTCCTTTTCGTACCACCTGGCCAGAAGACATGGAGAGTTGCCATCCATCCAGCTCTTCATACGCTTTAAGCTCTCTCTTCCCTAGGAAACTTCAATTCTTCCAACCTGCTCTTAAAGGTTTTTTCATCCTCTAATATAATTTTATTGCCCGCTTACGAACCTTGCCAATTGTTTCCACATCTTGCTTAAGTTGTCAAGTTCAGAGCTGAAGAGAGTATTCTAATAAGAATCTGACAAATGTTGAGCATATACAGAAGGTTAACTTTTGGTTCCTACATGCAAAGTTCCTACTACACATTCTAGTCCCGTGTTTATTATTTAAATAAAGGTGTCACATTCATGATCCCTCCTTACTGTATAGTCCCTTTCAAACTTTTTCCACCACACGTTGTGACCAAGTATGTTCTTATTCATCACACCAGGAAGAAACGCAAATATAAAAGAAACTTGAAGACTCAGAGTGAAATCAACTCAGCTTGTATAAGATGGCTAACACTGGACCAGAGAAATATAATGTCATATTGTGGAGCAAGTACTGCTATAGAAAAAAATTACAGCAAAGATTTACAAGACCACGGGGTACTTATAAAAAGAAATAGACAATCCTACAAAACCCCAAAATAGTAAGATAATCTGAGTTTTTTTAAAAGTGTTTTTAAGATTTAACCTATATGTTCTATAAAAAAAAAAATAAGCATTTTAAAGAACACTGAAGACATGTCTCTAAAAAGATATTTAGAAAAAAATATTTCTTAAAACTTTCTTTATTGATTTTAGAGAAAGAGGAAGACGAGAGAGAGAGAGAGAGAGAGAGAGAGAGAAAGAGAGAGAGAGAGAGAGAATGATTATTTCCTGCACTCACCCCAACCTAGTTGTGCCCTGATCAGGAATCGAACCTGCCACCTTTCAGTGTATGGGAGGATGCTGTAACCAACCGAGCCACACTGGCCAAGACATACAGTTGGCCAAGAGACATATAAAAAAATGCTTAAAGTCACTGATCATCAGAGAGATGCAAATTAAAATGACAATAAGGTATCACCTCACACCTCTCAGAATGGCTACCATCAACAAATCAACAAATGACAAGTGCAGGCGAAGATGTAGAGAAAAGAGAACCCTAGTACACTGCTGGTGGGAATGCAGATTGGTGCAGCCACTGTGGAAAACAGTATGGAGTTTCCTAAAAAAATAAAGATGGAACTCCCATTTGACCCTGTGATCCCACTTCTAGGAATATCTCGTAAGAAACCCAAAACACCAATCAGAAAGAATATATGCACCCCTTTGTTCATAGCAGCACAACTTACAATAGCTAAGATCTGAAAACAGCCCAAGTGCCCATCAGTAGATGAGTGGATAAAAAAGCTGTGGTACATTTATACCATGGAATACTATGCAGCAGTAAAAAAAGAAAGATCCCTTACCCTTTGAGACAGCATGGAGGGACCTGAAGAGTATTATGCTAAGCAAAATGAGCCAGTCGGAAAAAGACAAGTATCACATAATCTCACTCATATGTGGAATCTAATTAACAAAATAAACTGATGAACGGAGTGGATCCAGAGACATGGAAGCAGGGAACAGAGTGGGGAATCTTGGAGGGAAGGTGGGGGAGGGTGGGTTGACGGAAGTTGATCAACAAAGAACTTGTACCATATATGCATAACCCATGGACACAGACAATAGGGCGGTGCAGGTCTGGGGGTGGGGGATGGAGGGAGCCAATGGGGGGAAAAGAGGAGAAAAAAAGGGGAAAAAATTTTAAGGTTGAAATCATAACTATTATATTTTCCAACAACAATGGCATAAAACTAATCATGCATATATTCCCACTACCAGAATAAGGTGCAGAATGGAAAAATGAGTCCCTATAGTGTGGGGAGTATGTGTATTATGGAGAGATAGAGATAGAGATAGAGATAGAGAGAGAGGTAGAGATAGAGATAGAGATAGAGAGAGAGAGATAGAGATAGAGAGAGAGATAGAGAGAGATAGAGATAGAGAGAGAGGTAGAGAGGAAGGTAGAGAAGGAGGTAGAGGTAGAGGTAGAGGTAGAGAGAATGTGAGTGTGTGTGTGAGTGTGTGTGTGAGTGTGTGTGTGTGTGTGTGTGTGTGTGGTGAGTATGCCCAGGAAGTTAAGGTGTTCTTGACCTGACATTAGAAGTTGCAATGCACTTTCTCATAGAAACCAGACTGTAAATGGTGATTAAATAGTTATGAAAAAATAAATTATTTAGGGTTGGCCTAAAAATGTTCTCTAATGGGAAAAACTAATTCCAAATGCTAGTTAGTTGACCTGAATATGGACTTGGAAAATAAAACCTATTCATAAGTTGGGGAATATCTATTGTTTTTATTCTTATCACAAACACAGAGAAAAAAACTCTACAAAACAAGCAATGGGAGGCAATATATAAAAGGAAAAGGGATACCAAAGTAACAACCACTACAGAGTCTTCACTCTAAAACTGATAGCTGACCAGAATAGTACACTAACATAATGACATGTGGAGAGATGGGGACTGAAAGTGCAACAAAAGTTATGGACCTATGCTTAAACACAGTCCCAGAGCAGTGCTGGTGGCTGTCAGCTTTCAGCCGGTGTGGCTCAGTTGGGTGGAACATCGTCCTGTATACTGAAAGGTTGCAGGTTCAATCCCTGGTCAGGGCACATATGAAAGGCAACCAATCTATGTTCTCTTTCACATCGATGTTTCTCTCTCTCTCTTTCTCTCCCCCCCTCTCCTTTCCCTTCTCTCTAAAATCAGTAAGCCAAAAAAAAAAGCAAAAATGAATGAATGAATGAATGAATAAATAAATAAATAAATAAAATATACCCAGGGTCCACTTGATATTTTTATTATAGATTTAAAGTATATTCAATTCATATATACTAGTACGTGTGCTTTAAAAAAAAAAAAAGCAAAAATGAATGCATGAATGAATAAATAAATAAATAAAATCAATAAGCATATCTTCTGGTGAGGATTTAAAAACATAATAAAACAAAATCAATAAAAACATACCCTCAGGTGAGAATAAAGAAAAATTTGATCTAGCATAGCCAGAAATACATTATACAATAGGAAGTCAATAAATATCATAGTAATAAATATAGATTTATATAAAAATTATCAGGATTTCCCAATTTGAATAATTTTTCTCAAAACAGACATAAAGAATATAGGTAATGTAAAGGAAAAAAAATGGTCTAAGATAATAACTAAGTAAATTTGATCAGAGAGCTATAACTGCCCCCTAGTGACAGAATATTACAATACACTTTGAAAACTTAGATCATAAAGTTGGAAATAAGAATGCTTATAAATTTGTGTTGCTTCCAAAATTTCTAATTGTTCCTTTTTACTCATTTACCCATTCATTATTTCACTTAATATACAATAAGGGATAAAACAGGAATGATTTTATCCTTCATTGCAGTCTCTTGGGAGAAAGATGCACACATAAAGAAATATATAACTAATAGATTGTGATAAATGCTATGAAAGAATGAACAGGATGCTGTAATGGAGAAAAATGGTTTCAGGCTAATAAGAGAAACCCTACTTGGAACTGGACAGTAGGACAAAGCTTCACTAAGGAAGAA
Organism: Myotis davidii; assembly: GCF_000327345.1. Classification (NCBI taxonomy): domain Eukaryota; kingdom Metazoa; phylum Chordata; class Mammalia; order Chiroptera; family Vespertilionidae; genus Myotis; species Myotis davidii. The sequence continues at coordinate 91,973 of NW_006288719.1, forward strand.
ACATCAAGTAAGACTAGCCCTAGTCAGTTTGCTCACTGGTTAGAGCATTGGCCTGCAGACTAAAGGGTTCTGGGTTCAATTCTGTCAAGGCCATGTATCTTGGTTGCAGGCTCCATCCCCAGCCCCAGTCGGGGTGCGTGTAGGAAGCAACCAATCGGTGTGTGTCTCTCACATGGATGTTTCTCTCTCTGTGTCTCTACCCTCCCTTCCACTCTCTTTATAAAATCAATAGAAAAAAATATCCTTAGGTGAGGATTAACAAAAAAATAATAACAATAAAATAAGTAGAGGCTAGACAGATACAGGATTTTCAGGATGGGGATTGGGGAAGTGTCCCAGGCAGGAAAAATTGTAAAGTGTATACAAAGTCTCAGAGGTAATGGGTGAGTTCAGCTCTTGAGAAAAGGCTGGCATGGCCAAAGTGAGAAACAGAATGAGTATAAATGGGGTGGAGGGGTTGCAGATGGGGCCAAACAATGCAGAACCTTTTAGGCTAGGGCAGTGGTCGGCAAACTGCGGCTCGCGAGCCACATGCGGCTCTTTGGCCCCTTGAGTGTGGCCACAAAGTTTCAATCGCACTGTACGTGCGCGGCCGCACGTGGTATTTTTTGGAAG
>NW_006288719.1:92602-99559 GCF_000327345.1 Myotis davidii
GTAGATTCTAACTCCATCCCAGACAAGAAACACTTCATTAGACTAAAAACTACTTAAAATTGGTACTATGTCAACTATTACATCACCTAATTTCTAAAATAGTTAAGGAGTGTGCACTTTTTCCTAAGTGAGATGGGAACTTATTTATCGTTTTTAATCAGGGGACATGTCTGCTGTGTATTATGATAGATTACCCCAATTGCGGGGCTCAGAGCAGAAGCAGATCAGCAGTTACAGGTATACAGTGACTGGCCAGCCCCAAGTAGTGACTGTGGGGATGAGAGAACAGGACACACTTTAAATAGGAAACATGCACTCTAGCTGGTTTGGCTCAGTGGACAGAGCATCGCCCTGCAGACTGAAGGGTCCCAGGTTCGATAGATTCTAACTCCATCCCAGACAAGAACCACTTCATTAGACTAAAAACTCCTTAAAATTGGTGCTATATCAACTATTACATCACCTAATTTCTAAAATAGTTCATGCAGAAAAGATGCTTCTTAGAGAAAAAGGCATAAAGAATTAGAGACTTCGGTTTGAATCTTAGCCCTCTCACTTGTACGACCCAGGGAATGTTAACTTCTATGAACCTTAGTTTCTTCATCTATAAAGTAAAAGTTTTTTTTTAAAAATCTACCCCTTAGAGTTGTTACAATCACAGATAACATATAGTATGCGCTCAACTGGTAGTTGTTCTAATTAATCCTGAAACTGACTAATCAAATATCAGATTTAAAAATGCAGCATAAATACTCAGTGCCACCTCTGGAAAGTACTCTCTGTGAAGTCACCTGAGTGAGGACAGTCTTCCAAGAGCTCACAACCCAGTCAGGGACAGGGACATTCTCTCTAACAAGGGAGCCGTGGTGAGCATTCATGGGGAGGTGGATTTCATGGATCATGGGGAAATGGAGAAAAGAGAAATAACTCTGATGCAGAAATGGTTCTCAAAAGTGCGATGTGAACTGTGCCCTGACAGACGCATAGTCAGATATGCTCATTGGACCTTATTTCAGGCCAATGGTTCATAAACTTTAACATGCATCAAAGTGACATGGAGGGCTTGTGAAAACACACAGGACCCTCCCCCAGACTTTCTGACTCAGAAGACCTGGAGAGGGGCCTGAGAATCTGCATTTCCCAAGTGACCTGATGCTAATAATCAAGGGAACCCTCTTCAAGAACCATCACTAGAGTGCTTGAGTAGAACTGATGAGTGCTAATAGCTTTCCCTGGCAGCATCTGGGGTGTGGCTTGTTTGAGCGCCTAAGGACTAGGTCAGAAGTCTAGACTCTAGAAATAAAAACCCTTTCTCCATAAAAACACTTTGTCCCCTGATAAGAGGTAGATAAATTTCCCTTCCTGGAAAGGTAAGCTAACTTTCCAGAATAAGTTAAAACTATTTAATTACCTCTTGTAATATGACATTTATTATCTCTAACCTGTTATTTTTCAACTCCACTACCTATTACCTGGATTGCATAACACACGTAAACAATAAGGTAATGAGGTGACAGACTTTGAGGTACAAAGCTAATCAAATGCAAAAAGAATAGTAATACATCCTGAATTTTAATATTTTACTCTGTATGGTATAAGTTAAAATTTTTCAAAAGAACAGTATTGAAACCTATTCAATAGTTTCACTTATAAATTTTAAGGACTCTTCCATACTCACCAAAACCATCAATATCTAGATTATTCTCAATCACAACATCTAGCAGAGAGTCACCGATTTTTCCTTTGGTTGTTAGTATTTCACCGTCACGGTTTAAAAAGTGGACTGTTATTTTATCTTCTGAGCTGAAAAAGGAAGCAGTTCTTTATTAATTATTTTCAGAAAATACTTTAAAATAACTGTTTTTAATTATTTTTCAAAAAATACTTTAAAATAATTGTTTTAAGAACTGTTAAGGTCAAATTAAGAAAAACTTGTAAGGTCAAAGAAACAGTGGCGTGTGTGTGTGTGTGTGTGTGTGTGTGTGTGTATGCACATGCAAGCCAATGTGCTCTTTTACAGAATTTTCTTTTCTTTCCAAAGTTCACTTGGGAAGAAAATACCATAAATACCAAAAAGGCATGTCTATCTGCCCAGCTACCAGGAAAGCTCTACTGCCTGAAAGGAAATGAAAACTAGGCCATGTACTTCCCTATGCATTGTGTCTCCTGAGTGCTCATGGTTATGAGTCACAGTCATGTCAAAACGTCTAGCAATCGTTATCATGAAAGTCTGTTTTGCTCTCACACAGCTCTCTGAAAAACAATCTCTGTGAACGTGCCCCTAAAGACCAGACCATGTTGTGGTGAGCTTTGGGAAAGCAAAGCACCCTGCCGTCAATAGGCAATTAGGCATGTGTCTGGCAGGTACTGTGCTTAAAGGCAGCAGTCTGATAGTTTCCTGAGTATTTGGACATCTTACTCTGGTCTACACTGTGTGCTCAAAACCCAAAGGGACTAGAAAATATTGTTTGTTTGTTTGAATCTGTGGGAAGATAAATATACCCCCTTAAGTGCTTTATTATAGGACATTATATTATCTATCAGCCAGCTAACTTAAAAATTTTTCCCTTCTCACAAACATCAAAACAAAATTTGGGAAAAGAAATTATATAAGTAACTAGATCCTTATTGGTCATTATAATTTTTACCTCACAATTGAAAAGATGTACTTAAGCTTAAAATAATTAATTGCAATTTTCACTACTGCCAGCAGATGGTAATAGTCCATATTAAAGAAAACTTGAATATAAGTAAAACCTAGAATTAAATAATTCCAGAGTTATAAATATCTCCCAATTTATCAAATCCTCACAAATGAGGCAAATGAAGTCCCTATCAGATAATGGCCTCCCTAATATTCCAACACTGAAAAATGAGGATTCCATTAATTAAAAATTTTATAAAATACTAGAGGCCTGCCCTGTGCCCTCGCAATCTGGGACCCCTCGGGGGATGTAGGGGAACCAGTTTCGGCCCAATCCCCAAAGGCCAGGCCAAGGGACCCCACCGGTGCACGAATCTGTGCACCGGGCCTCTAGTGTGCATATGAGATCTTTAGTGAATGTCTTCCCGCCCTCCCCTCTCCCTCCTTCCCTCTGAGATTCATCAGTCTGTTCCATGTTTCCATGCCTGTGGTTTCCGCTCCTGTGTTAAGCATCTGCCCCCTGGTGGTCAGTGCACATCATAGCTACCGACCAGTTAGCCAGTTGCTTAGGCTTTTATATATATATAGACTAGAGGCCCAGCGCACACGAAATCATGCGCAGTTAGGGTCCCTAGGCCTAACCTGGCCTCTGTCGCATGGCCTCTTCCGCCCTGCGACGCTACATGAAGCTCCCTGCCCCAGGATGCTCCGTGAACCCTGCAACTGTTCCGCGAGGCTCCCCTGCCCCTCAACTGCTCCAAGAAGCTCACTGGTGTATGCTCTGAGAAGCTCCCCTCCCCCGACCCCACTACTACTCCGCTAAACTCCCCCCTCCCCCCACCCCCTTGACTGCTCCGCGAAACTTGCTGCCACTCGCCACCACCACTCAACAGTCCCAAGTCCCACCCTGCCACCAGCCCCTCCTCATAGTAAGTGGCTCTGGGCCCGGGGGCAGGGGGGTGAAGGGGGGGCCGAGAGGTGCTCCATCACTTCAGGGTGACCAGTCACCGTTCGGTCATGAAGGCACCTAGCTCTCTCTATATATTAGGATATGTGAAAGTTTCTCAAAAGGGCTTGTGTACTCCAACTTTTTTTTTTCATAGCAAAAAAAAAATGCTTTAAAGTATTCTGAATATTATTCTTGATTTTTCCAAGTACAATGGCAGAGAATGAAGATACTCTGGAGGCAGGGAGACCACTTTGTAAGTTATTAAAAGAGCTCAAACTAAGCAAGGATATAGGAGACATTGTCTTAGATATTCAGGAGGTAGAATGAAAAGGTTCTGGTAGCCATCAATATAAGATGGACTGAGAGAGAGAGGGAAGAAATAATGTTGAAGGTCCCAGCTCGGGCAGTTAGGGGGTACAGTTTAAGGTAGGGTTAACAGATGGGGAGATGGAGCTTTGGGGAAGACGGAAATGAGTTTGAGTTTAGACCTGTTCAATTTAATAATAGAAAAAAGTAGATGAGAATGTACAGAAGCCAGATGAATCTGAGCCCAGCAGAGCAGTCTAGAGATCTGACATCCACAAATGCCTCATAAAAGTGTGACAGACAGAATTCCATCATTTGTACTCACTACCGCAGGCCAAAGGTTTTAGGGCTGCTCTCCTTCTAGAACACTCTAGAGCTGAGTTACAGCAAAGGAATTCGAACTCTCTTCTACATCAGACTCCCCTGTAAAAGCGGGTGAACAACATATGCAAAATACGTAACACAGAGTAGAGCTCAACAAATACTGATTAATAACTTTTGAAGTCTCAGTCCTCGTGTTGCTAAGAAGCCTGAACTGCTGCTATGTCTGTACAGCCTCACACAAAAACTGCAGAGTAAGAGTATGAATAGGTTTACCAGAGGACAGGAGAGGGAGCAGAAAGGTAATTCTAGAGTTGAAAAGTATGGAATGTAAGAATCAGATGTAGATTCCAGCCCTGGTTCTGACACATACTAATTAGAGGACCATCAGAAGCCACAGTGACTTCCCCAAGCTGCTGAGAGAATCAAGGAGAGAAAGTTTATGGAAACTCTTTTTCCTTGAAGCATTACGCACGGACTTTATACCCAAGTAACCCTATTCATTCACTATTAAGAGTTGGTGTTGGTGGGTTTTGTGGATTTCTCCCTCAATTCTAAGAACTAGCAAGAAGCTTTTAGCTGTTCCCAAAAAGGAAGATTTCATACACTGGGAAATAATTATGATCTTTCCAAATTTTCTTTCATCAATTAATCAGCCAACAACACACACAAAAAACTATGATCTTCACTTGTTACCCTTTACTTGCTGCCATTTATTCTGCTCAACCAGACAGTTGTCAGGGGCTGCTGTGCTGGCGTTCAGGGAGGAGAGTTAAGCTGCTGATGCCCACTCTTTCACCACAGAGAGTGGCCTGGGACCATTGGTCCAAGAAAAGGGGCACCCATCTAGGGCTCCCTACTTCCTTAGCCACCTCAACTCCTCCAAACGACCCCATGGGCTAAAGAATTACCAACTACTATGGTGCTCAAAAAAACAAACAAAAACTGTATGAATTTTAGTCCTGGCTTTGCCAGCAACTTGCTATAGAATTTTTATTTTCCTTTATCTAACCTCCCAAGATTTCCTTAAGAGTCAAGTGAAATAATATATGGAAAGCTCTTTGCAACTTAAATCACTACAGAATATAAAGTATTGTGTCAGGGTATTTTGGAGTTAAAGGAGTTTTCGACTCTCAATTACTGATAGCTTATCTAAAATGTTAAACTTCCAAGTCAGAATGACAACTTCTACACTGCTCTGTCCAATCGACCTTTGTGTGTTCTACACCTGTGATGTTCTATACAGCAGCTACTCGCTACTGATACTTAAAAATTCAACTGGGGCCCTGGCAGGTGTGGCTCAGTTGGTTGGGCGTCATCCCATGCACCCAAAGGTCACTGGGTTCCATACCCACTCAAGGCACATGCTGGGGTTTCACGCTCCATCCCCAGTAGGAGTCATGCAGGAGGCAGCCCTTTGATGTTTCTCTCTCCCCCGCCCATCCTCTCTCTCTAAAATCAATTCTTAAAAATATTTTTTTAAAAAAAGTTCAACTGGGAAACTGATTCTTTAATTTTATTTAACTTTATTTTAAACAGCCACATGTGGTTAATGCTGATCACCTCTCCGATAATATTAGCTGTAGCTCCAAAGTCTGTGATAGAAGCACAAGGCCACAAGACCTCGACAGAAAAGCAGGACTGTGAGGGAACAGAATGAACGTGTGCCCCTTTAAGACAACTTCATCATCCAAACACTCAGTTCGGGGGGGAGATCATTCCTATTTACAAAAGCATTTATATCCCTGTAAATACTAATTACACAAGCATGTTCCATACATGTCCCAATTTATATAATTTTTCAAGAAAGCATCCACTGTAGAAAACAAGGCACGTGCTGGGAGGGAGGTCAAAAGCAGGGACGTGTAGGGGATATAGGGACAAATGAATCCGGCTCGCCTTCTCCGTTACTCCCCTCACAGTTCATGCAGCACATCCACTGAGCACCCGCTATAGGATAAGATCATGGAGAAAAGGCAAATAAGTCCTACACCCTCTTCTCAGGTACCTCCTCAAGAAAAGGCAGAAGACAAGTCCAACAGTCCCTCCCTTCCTCCCTCCCGGTCTAGCTGCCTGCTACCTGCCAGCAGGGGATCCGAGAGCATTCTGCACTCTGTAGGGTCCCATACCTCTTAGCTCTAACTATCTAAGGAGATCGTGTCTTTCAAAAGCAAATATAACCAAGAATACAAAATATCAATGTATTTGGGGGAAATTTTTTCACATCTCTTTCGACATTTACTACAAAACAACACTCCAGCTGCCCTGCCTGTGGAGTAGCCATAATCTATCTCACCGCTTCACTAATTAACTTTTTTTCACTTTAAACTCAAAACAAAACGAAAACAAAACACTGCAGGCCTGAGTTGCTGCTGCTGCTACCAGGTAACATTTTCTGAGCCAGGAGGCGACCTGTCTTTCCTGCATTCTCTCATTTATTCCCCAAGTAAACCTGTGCGACCTGCACCATTGCTCTCCCCATTTACATACAACTGGGGTGCGGGGACGCGTCGAGATTGCAGAAGCGGACGGGGAGCGACAAAGCCGCTGCACAAGCCGAATCGCCGCTCGGCGCAGGGCTTTCGGCGCGGATCGGCGGGGAGAGGGCGGGAGCCCGGGCACGGGGTGGACGTCCCCGGACAAGTGGACGTTCCGACATGGACCTGGAGGCAGAACGTCCTCGCGCCGCAGGAGAAAGGCCCGTCCAGCCCTGCCGGCCCGGCTCCCCACGGGGTGC
>NW_006288719.1:100108-110515 GCF_000327345.1 Myotis davidii
ATCTTCTTTGTTGGAAGTAATACAGATGTCCCCTTTCCTCCAATGACCCCTTCCAGCCCGCCCGCCCGGGCCCCAGCCCCAGCCCCAGCCCCAGGCCGTCACCATGCCATGGTCTGTGTCCCGGGATTACGCATATTCTTCCCACCCATCCACCACCACTTTGCTCCTTGGCTAAGAGTCTGGCGTTGCCACGCAAAAACACAAAGATGCCTCTAACCGGTTTGGCTCAGTGGATTAGAGCATCGGCCTGCGCGCTGAAGGGTCCCAGGTTCGATTCCGGTCACGGGCATGTAACTTGGTTGCGGGCACATCCCCAGTAGGGGGTGTGCAGGAGGCAGCTGATCAATGTTTCTAACTCTCTATCCCTCTCCCTCTCCCTTCCTCTCTGTAAAAAAAAAATCAACAAAATATACTTAAAAAAACAAAACTGGAACTTAAAAAAAACACAAAGATAGCTGTAAAACAACCCCTCGTTACTTAACCCACTTTCTTCTGTGCTGCACTTCCTCCTTCTCCTGCCACCCACTCCCCAACTCCCCACTGAAAACAACAACAACAACGTGGTGCCCTAGCCTGTTTGGCTCAGTGGATAGAGTGTTGGCCTGCGGACTGGGGGGTCCCACGTTGGATTCTGATCAAAGGCACATGCCCTGGTTGCGGGGTTGATCCCCAGGAGCGGGTGTGCAGGAGGCAGCTAATCAATGATTCTCTCTCATCATTGATTCTTCTATTTCTCCCTCTCCCTTTCTCTCTGAAATCAATAAAAATATATTTTTAAAAAATGAATAAAACAACGTGGTAGATTCTGTCATCTTGGAGTTCAAGTTTGGGTAAAAGGAAATTCTGGGCTTTGTCAAACTAGAATAGGAAACTTCAGAAATTTCAAAATGTCTACAGGCATGGTACCCACAGGAGTAATTATGCCTATAAAGTTATGATCACAATGAATAAACTGGGAGATATAGAGAAGGCAGATAATCATCCTAGGCCTGATTGGCAAATGCTTCTTGAGTACTTGAAACCCAGGAGACCTAAAAAGAAACTTCGATGAACTGAGATTTTTTTAAAGTCTTTTACAAAAACCAGAAAGATGAACTTTAAAAACCACTTAATCATGGTTAATGCGTTGTAGTGGAAAGAGCATGGGCTTTGAGGTCAAACACTAGCAATGTTCACATCCAAGGTCTACCACTTTTGAGCTCTGCTGAGCTCTGAGACCTTGGATAAATCATTCTGTTCGAGGATCAGAGTTTCCACAGCACGTTCACGGATAAGATGTTCCATCCCTCAGGGCCATTCTGAGGGTTAGACAAACTAACAAGCACAAGGCACAACCGCCTAGTGCGTCACTAACAATGACTGATAACTTCCTGGGCCTTCCTCCTCAGGCTAGTCTTTTTTTGAAAAAAAATAAATGTATTTTTATTGATTTCAGGGAGGAAAGGAGAGGGAGAGATAGAAACATCAGTGATGAGAGAGAATTATTGATCAGCTGCCTGCTGCATGACCCCCACCAGCGATCGAGCCCGCAACCTGAGCATGTGCCCTTGATTGGAATTGAACCTGGGACCGTTCAGTCCGCAGGCCAACGCTCCATCCACCGAGCCAAACCAGCTAGGGCTGCTTTTTTGTTTTTTTGTTTTTATGAGTGTAAATTTATTAAAGCTTGAGATAGTGAGGCAAAGGAAGGGCGCCTGGAGATAGGATCAGGGAATCGGGGGTAAGCTCAGAAGAGCTGCCTCTGACCATTGTTCCCCTGGGTGAGAGTCAGGTCTCATCAGGACCCTTAGAGCTTAGGACAGAGAAAGAGTTCAAGTTGGAAAGCACACAAACCCAGACAAGTCATGTGAAAGAGGAAATTGTAAAAGAACAGTTACTTTTTTATAGGACTAAATCTCCGAAGTCAGATGAATTAATAACAGGAAGAATACTGGGGGGTCGGGGGGGGATGCAGATGTTCCCTCTCCTCTCAGCCCTCCTATTCAGCCGCAACTCAGTTGTGGCACGTAAGGTTCTGCTTTGTAGAGCAGTTGTTTGCATACACCCTTCATCTTAGCCCCCTTACTACCAGGTACAGAGCAAGGGTTCAATAAGTATTTGTGAATAGTGTTGTCACATAACTACCAATCATTAGAATTCATGAAACGTACATGAAAATTAAAGATGGAAAAAATTTTCCACAGATTTTCTAAGGCAGGTAATGGGTGATGCTAAAGATTGTAGATATCAATATTCATGAGACAGTATTTCAGAGGAGATTTATTAACATGGTTCATGAACACAAAAAAGCAATATGGAATTACTGAGGACAATCTTTTGCTTATATATTTCCGTATTTTATGAAACTCCCCTCCATCTTTCACTCTTGTCAAAATCCATCCATATTTTGAAACGCAGCTCAAAGTCTATCTTTCCCATGAAGTCACGCCTATTCATCCCAACAGATCATCCCTTCCTCTGCTGAATGCCTAAGACCTTGGCTTATTCTTGTTAAACTTATAGTATCTGTTGTTTCAAATAAGATAATGTTCATGAAAGTGTTTTTGCGAGCTGTCCAGTGTAATAACAACTGAGATTCAATGTTTATTGAGCACCTACTCTGAGTTTCACAATATTTATGGAGACCTGCTCTGTACTCCATCACATATGCTTTGTGTAGCTCATCTAGACTGGAGCTCCCAAGAGCTGTCTTATTCATCTTCATATTCCTAGCTCCTGGCATAGTGCCTGTCACAGAGCAGCCTTGTAATAATATCTTTGTTAAGAGCTCGCTTAGGAACTTTCACAATTTTTATCTCATTTCATCACCACAACTCTGTAGATATGCTGATAAGCAATAAATAGCTTTAATCTATAAATATTTGACATCAATGGTGTGTAAAATCACTGTGCTAGTACTGGAGACATAGCAGGGAACAAAACAATCCCTGACCTCTTATTTTTAACCCTTTGAGGGCCAACCAATATCCTAGGAACTGTGCTAAAATTGCCAAGGCATTTTTGCTGATTTTACAGCAGTTTAGGAAAAAAATTATGAATCGCAAGTAAATGAAGTTACATATTCAAAAACTTAAGGAAACCTTTACTACATTGGCATGTTTAGCAATATCATCATCACTAATAAAAGCAGACTTAGAACTGGACGCCATTTCGAAGCTTTGCTAGTGCTCCCGGCACTTTTGGCAAAAGACAGGAGGAGCGCGATCATGCTCCCCGTCACTCTAAGGGTTAAACTAGAGGCCTAATGTATGAATTCCCTGCCCAGGTGGGGTCTGGCCTGCCTGGCCCCAATCAGGGTACAATGGGGCTGGGCCTTTAGGGAGGAGGAGATGGTGGGAGGTTGGCCAGTAGGACCACCCTGATCGGGGCCCAATCAAGGCCGGGCCAGCTGGGGGAAGGGGCTACTGGCGATTGGCTGGTGGGCCCTGTCCCTGATTGGGGTTGGGGGACTTATTGGGGGCAGGGCCAGCCATGGGGAGGAGCTGTGGACCATGGGCCGGCCTCGCCCCTGAATGGGGTGGGGGGGTGCCAATTGGGGGCCAGCAGCCTGGGGGAGGATCCAGCCAGCCCTGCCCCTGATCGGAGTGGGGAGGGGGCCTATCTGGGCTGGGGCTGGCCAGGTGGAGGGGTAGGGGAGGTAGCCAGCTGGCCCCGCCCCCTATTGGGGTGTGGGGTGTGATCAAGGGTGGGGTGGCCAGGGGGAGGGGCTGCAAGCCTATCTAGTGGGGTGGGCTGATCGAGGACAGGGCTAGCGGAAGGGGTGGGGCGGTGGGAGGGAGGAGGCTTTGGCCTGCCTCCCCACTCTTGATCAGGGTGGGAGAGTCCAATCAGGGGCAGGCCGGCAGTGGGGAGGGGCCGTGAGGTTGGCCGGCCAGCCCCACCCCCTGATCAGCAGGTTTGCTGGCCACAGTGGGCGTCATAGCAATTGGTCATTATGGTCATTACGGCCATTATGGTTGCTGGCTTTTTATATATAGAGATGAGGAAAGTGAGGTGCACAGTAGTTGCGACATTCTTAGAATCACACTGCTAGTAAGTTACAGGTCTAAAATTTAAATCTAGGTATTCCTGGTCCCAAGTCCAAGGCATAAGCACAAGGAATGGTCACCTTATTTTTATTACATAGACAATCCCCAACTTAAAATTGTATGACTTCCAGTTTTTCCTTAATGTTGTTGTGAAAGTGATATGCATTCAATAGGAACCAACTAAACTAAGCTATGATGTTCAGTAGATTATGTGCATTTCTAATTTATGTTATTTTCAATTTATAATGGGTTTATCAAGATGTAACCCTATCATAAGTTGAGGAGCATCTGTATTCTACTATATATTTACATATATCATTCATTAAATTTTATTATAAAATATACTATTCATGTATATTTATGTATCATATATTTTTTAACTCTACATTCCATAGTAAATGCTTAAGTTTTACATGATCCTCATACAGGCATACCTTAGAGATATTTCAGATTCAGGTACTTAATAAAGCAAGTATCACAATAAAATGAGGCATAATCTTTTTGTTGGTAGGTCTTGCCTTCAGTTATATAAAAACAACACTTGTGGAGCGCAATAAAGTGTAATAAAATGAGGTATGTCTATAATTTAAGAATAAAGTCACAAATTGTCATTATCTAATTTTTTAAAAAGAAATATAAAAGTAGATCTAATTATATTTCACACCAAGCCATTGCTGACTCCACTCCCAGGTGATTTGTTGATATGACTAATGATATTGATGATTTTCATATACTTAAAGATATAACGGATATTTGCATACATGACTATCTTTGTCTTAATTGATCTTCCTGCTTGCAGTTTTATCTTGTTCTATCCTCCATACTGTCAATAGTTTGATCCTGTTAAAATACTGATTTATTTGATCATGTTACTTTCTTGATGAAAGTCCTTGAATGGCATTCTATCACCCTTATGTGATACTCCGTCACTACTGGAATGACATTCCATCACCATTTTTAAAAAATATTTTTTATTATTGATTTTAGGGGGGAAGGTAGGGGCTGAGAGAAAGAGAGAGTTGAAGAGAGAGAGAGAGAGATACATGGATGTGAGAGAGATACATCGATTGGTTGCCTCCCATACTCATCCCAACCAGGGATACAACCCCAAACCTAGGTACATGCCCTGACCAGGAATCTAACCCATGACCTTCTGGTGGACTAGATAAAGATCCAACCAACTTAGTCATATCAGCCAGGGCCATCACCATTTATTAGTAGAATAAAACATACTGCTCAGCTGGACACAACATCCCTCCAGCTCTTTCCTCTGTCCACCAGGCATCCTTCCTGCCTCATGCCTTTCTCCTCTTCAGGTTTTGTATCTGCTGCCTGCACCTGACTAAGGCATAGCCAGCCTCCAGGACTCAGTTCAGTCCTTGGCAGGAACCATTCTCTGACACATGCAACTTTTGTGAACCGTATGCACCGTAAGGCCCTCTATTACAGCTTACAATTAAATAGCATATGCAAATAAGAACTCAATTGAGTGGCTTGCTGGGTTTGAGGTCCCGTTTCTTTAAAATTACTTTTCAGGTATTCAGGTACTTGTTAACTTTTTAACGTGTCCCTCAAATGTTAATCATTGGTTTCTCTTTTTGTGATATTAGCAACACCTAATGAATAGTTCACTTGAGGGTGCAAAAAATGCTGGTATTCTAATTGTCCTTCCTTCTTCATTGAATACTTCTATAAAGACAGGCTTACCCTCATCTTCTCTTCCAGTATCCTGAAGTAGAGTCTGTATGGGAAAGGCAGGCTCAATGCTTGATTGTTTTCCTTATTTATCTGCCATACTTATGGTTTTATTCATGTTTTATATTTATTCAGTTGGCAAGCTAATTTAGAAAGTTATAATTTTCTAGAAAGTGGTATATTTTGCCTAAAATTTCAAAATCTATTGGCATAAAATTTTTTCTAGTATTTATTTATGTTTTTAGAAAAATCTCTGATATATCTATAGCTACATTGTTTTTATATTTCTTGTACTATTTTCTCACTCTTCTCTCTTTTGCCTTTGCCAAAAGTTTATTTTATTAGTCTTTACAAATAATAACTTTGGGCATTGATCTTCTGTGCTGTGTCTTTGCTTTCTAATTTTATTATCTTTTTTTTGTTTGTTGGTTTGGTAATTTTATTTTATTATTGAGAATATCCCCCTTTCTCCCCCTTCTGCTCGCCCTTTTTTTCTTCTTCTTTTTAAACAATACCCTTTAACGTTTCATATAATGGTGGTTTGGTGATGACAAACTTTTTTAGCTTTTTCTTGTCTTGGAAGTTCTTTATCTGTCCTTCAATTGCTGGGTCGATAATGTTGGTTGTAAGTCCTTGTTTTTCATCACTTTGAATATTTCTTACCACTCCCTTCTGGCCTGCAAAGTTTCTGTTGAGAAATCATCTGACAGTCATATGGGCACTTCCTTGTAGGTAATTACCTATTTTTCTCTTACTGCTCTTAAGATTCTCTCTTTATCTTTAACCTTTGCCACTTTAATTATGATGTGTCTTGGTGTAGGGCTCTTTAGGTTCATCTTGTTTGTGACTATTTACTTCTCTTTCTGATTTGTCTTACTTCTAACTTCTTTAGATTACCTGTTGTTTTTCTAACTTCTTGATCTAAATATTTAGCTCATTAATTTTTAATTTTTAAGAGAAGTATCTTAATTTCTTTAAATTTAAATTCCCTCTAATTAGTATGTTTGATTGTGTAGAGTCTGAATTACAATATTTTCTTTCTTGTTCATTTCAAATATTTTCAATTTTCTACTGTTTATCCTTTAATGGTGAGCCACTTAGAAATGTTTTAATTAAGGTTTCAAGACTTTCCTCGGCATATATTGTGCATACCATGGGTACCATGTCCAAATATTCTACAGTCACATAAAATTTCTTACTAACAAAAGAGTAAATATAATAGCTAGTATTTATTGAGTGCTAACTTTGTGCCAAGCACTGTTCTAGGTGCTTTACTTTTTTTTTATTTAATCTTTAAAAAAACCCTATAAGTAGGTAGCAACAACATCATCATTTTACTGATGAATAAACTGAGGCACAGTTTGTCTATCTATATAAAACCCTAATATGCAATCAACCAACAGTGAAACTACAGGTAGAACAATGGGTCGCTGTGATGTGCACTGACCACGAGGGGGCAGATGCTCAATGCAGGAGCTGCCCACAGCCCACAGCCCACAGGTGGAGGTGGGGGCAGGGCTGGCAAGTGAACAGCGCCAGGCCAGCCAAAGCAGGTGCCAGCAGGGGCCCTGATCACCCCACCGGTTGTCCCACAGATCGGCCCTGATCACCAGCCAGGCCTAGGGACCCTACCCATGCACGAATTTCATGCACCAGGCATCTAGTATTTATGTAGAGTGAGGTTTGGGGTGTTATCGAAAGAAATCATATTAGATGGCCTTCAGTATAGTAGTTTTTATTACATACAAACACAACAGATATGCTATATATTTGATATTACATTCTACAAAAAATGAATTTATTTATTTTTTATTGCCACATAATATTCCATTGTGTAAATGTACCATAGTTTTTTTATCCACTCATCTGCTAATGGGCACTTAGGCTGTTTCCAAATCTTAGCTATGGTGAATTGTGCTGCTGTGAACATAGGGGTGCATATAGCCTTTCTGATGAGTATTTCAGGTTTCTTAGGATATATTCCTAGAAGTGGGATCAGTAGGTCAAATGGGAGTTCCATTTTTAATTTTTTGAAGAAACTCCATACTATTTTCTACAGTGGCTATACAAGTCTGTATTTCCACCAGCAGTATACTAGGGTTCCCTTTTGTCCACAATCTCTCCGACACTTGTTGTTTATTGATTTGTTGATGATAGCCATTCTGACAGATGTGAGGGGCTATCTCTTGGATGATTAGTGACTTTGAGCATTTTTTCATATGTCTCTTGGTTTTCTGTATGTCCACTTTGAAGAAGTCTCTATTTAGGTCCTTTCCCCACTTTTCAATTGGATTGTTTGTCTTCCTTTTATTAAGTTGTATGAATTCCCTATACAGTTTGGAGATTAACCCTTCATCAGGTGTGTCATTGACAATATGTTCTCCCATGTAGTGGGCTCTCTTGTTATTTTGGTGATGGTTTCTTTCACTGTGCAGAAGCTTTTTATTTTCATGTAGTCCCATTTGTTATTTTCTCTTTCGTTTCCATTGTCCTAGGAGCTGTATCAGTAAACATAATGCTACAAGAGATGTCTGATATTTTGGTGCCTATAGTTTCTTCTAGGACTTTATGGTTTCCCATCTTACATGTAAGTATTTTATCCATTTTGAATTTATTCTTGTGTATCAGGTAAGTTGGTGGTCTAGTCTTATTTTTTTTTTTTTTGCATGTACCTGTCCAATTTTCCCAACACCATTTACTGAAGAGACTGTCTCTGCTCCAATGTATGCTCTTGCCTCCTTTGTCAAATATTAATTGAGCATAATGGCTGCAGTCGATTTCTGGGTTCTCTGTTCTATTCCATTGATCTATGTGCCTGTTTTTGTGCCAGTACCAGGCTGTTTTGAGCACAGTGGCTTTGTAGTATAACTTGATATCTGGTATTATGATTCCTCCAACTTTGTTCTTCTTTCTCAGAATTGATGTGGCTATTTGGGATCTTTTTTGGTTCTATATAAATCTTTGGAGTGTTTGTTCTAGTCTATGAAATATGCCATTGGTATTTAACAGGGATTTCATTGAATCTGTAGATTGCTTTGCTTAATATGGACATTTTAATGTTGATTCTACCAAACCATGAACATGGTATATTCTTCCGCTTGTTTATATCTTCCTCTACCTCTTTTTTCAACATTCTGTAGTTTTCAGAATACAGGACTTTTACCTCCTTGGTTAAGTTTATTTCTAAGTATCTTAATTTTTTGTTGCAATGGTAAATGGGATTGATTGTTTAGTTTCTCTTTCAGAGAGTTCACTATTGGTGTATAAAAATGCTATGGATTCTTGGGTGTTAATTTGTATCCTGCTATGTTTCTGAATTCATTTATTAAAACTAGTATACTTTTGATGGAGTCTCTTGGGTTTTCTATGTACAGTACCATGTCATCTGCAAATAATGAGTTTTACTTCTTCCTTTCCAATTTGGATGCCTTTTATTTCTTCTTGTCTGATCGCTATGACCAGGACTTCCAGAACTATATTGAATAAGAGTGGTGAAAGAGGGCATCCCTGTCTTGTTCCTGTCCTTAGGGGAAATGGTTTTAATTTTTGCCCATTGAATATGGTGTTGGTTGTATGTTTGTCATTCATGGCCTTTATAATGTTGATGTAGATTCCCACTTTGCTAAGAATTTTTATGAAAAAAGGATGTTGGATTTTGTTGAATGCTTTTTCTGCATCAATTGATATGATCATGTGATTTTTGTCTTACAATCTGTTTATGTGCTGTATCACATTTATTCATCTGTAAATATTGTACCAGCCTTGTATCCCTGGAATAAATCCCACTTGGTCATGATGTATGATCTTTTTTCGATGTATTTCTGGATCCGATTTGCTAAAATTTTTGTTGAGGGTTTTAGCATCTATGTTAATTCAGGAATACTGGCCTATAATTCTCTTTCTTTGTAATGTCTTTATCTGGTTTTAGAATTAGGGTAATGCTAGCTTCATAAAAAAGAGCTTGGAAGTGTTTCTTCCTCTTAGATTTTTTTGAAATAATTTTAGGAGTATCGGTGTTAGTTTGTCTTTGAATGTTTGGTAAAACTCTAATTGTGGAATAAATCCCACTTGGTCATGATGTATGATCTTTTTTCGATGTATTTCTGGATCCGATTTGCTAAAATTTTTGTCGAGGGTTTTAGCATCTATGTTAATTCAGGAATACTGGCCTATAATTCTCTTTCTTTGTAATGTCTTTATCTGGTTTTAGAATTAGGGTAATGCTAGCTTCATAAAAAAGAGCTTGGAAGTGTTTCTTCCTCTTAGATTTTTTTGAAATAATTTTAGGAGTATCGGTGTTAGTTTGTCTTTGAATGTTTGGTAAAACTCCCCTGTGAATCCACCGGGACAAGGGTTTTGTTTGCTGGGAGTTTTTTTTACTACTGCTTTAATTTCATCAGTAGTTATCAGCCTATTTAGGTTTTTTTAATTCTTCCTGATTGAGTTTTGGAAGCTAGTTTTTTTTTTCTCTAGGAATATGTCCATTTCATCTAGGTTGTCCAGTTCGTTGGAGTAGAGCTGTTCATAGTATTTTAATATATTTTATTGATTTCAGAGAGGAAAGGAGAGATAGAAACATCAATGAGAGAGAATAATTGATTGGCTGCCTCCTGCACATCCCCTGTAAGTTCTCTATTTTTTTTTTTTTATATTTTATTGATTTTTTACAGAAAGGAAGGGAGAA
>NW_006288719.1:110762-113247 GCF_000327345.1 Myotis davidii
TGTTGTGCTATGAACTTCCCTCTCAGGACTGCTTTCACTGTGTCCCATAGATTTTGGATTGTTATGTGTTCATTGTCATTTGTTTCCAGGAAGTTTTTCATTTCTTCTTTGATCTCTTTGGTAACCTATACATTGTTTAATAGCATGCTATTTGGCCTCCATCTATTTTATTGTTTTTGAGTGTTTTTATTGTAGCTGATTTCTAATTTCATGCCATTGTGGTCTAAGAAGATGCTTAATATGACTTCAGACTTCTTAAATTTGTAAAAACTTTGCTTGTGTCCTAATATGTGGGCTATCCTTGAAAATGTCCCATGTGTACTTGAGAAGAATATATATTCCATAATTTGGGGGTGGAATGTTCTGAAGATGTCAATTAGTTCCATCTGTTCTAGAATGTCATTTAGGATTGCTGTTTCCTTGTTGATTTTTAACAAAGAGGGAGCAAGGGCAGAAAATGCAGCACTTTCCTGGGAGGAAACTTAGAGCCAGCACATGAGAGAAAGTTAGATCCAGGAGATCATAAAATGACAAAATGGCATAATTTTCTGCTAGAGGGATCTATATGACACATAATTATTTTTATAAATTAAGAAATATGAAGCCCAAAATGTTAAGTGACTTGCCACAGTCACTGAAACACACAGAAATCAAGACTAGAATTCCAGGACCCCTGATTAACAATCTTAATGTTTTTATCTTCCTATCTTAATGCTCTCTATTGGTTAATGATACCCTTTAATGAGGTAAAAATAACATGTATAAAGTGCTTTCAGCATTTTCACATACATTAACTACTTTGATTATCTAATTATATTATCAAGATAAGGTAGTATAGTATAATAGTTTAGCTCATAGGCTCCAGAGTTAGACTATGAATCTCTGCCTCATCACTTGCTATGTGATCTTGAATAAGTTACTTAACTTGTCAAGCCTCAGTTTCCCCATCTGCAGATTGGGAATATAAAAATACCCACCCCAAAGAATAGATGTGAAGAGTAAATGAAGTAATGCACATTAAGGACTTAGCCTGGCACCTAAAATATACTCCCTGAATGTGATTGTTGTTATGCTTTCATTTTATAGATGCAAAACTGAGGTTCAGGGAAATGGTTGAGTATCTCTATAGAAACCAGGATCTTCCTTCAAGTTTTCCAACAATCATAAAGGAAACCTCTATAGTGTATTTTAGAAGCTTTTGCATGGTAGGCTCCAGAGTTAGACTATGAATCTCTGCCTCATCACTTGCTATGTGATGGAACAAATGTAATAATCTGAACAATAAAGATTTAATTAAAAAAAAATAAAGTAAAAAAAAAAATACCCACCCCAAAGAATAGATGTGAAGAGTAAATGAAGTAATGCACATTAAGGACTTAGCCTGGCACCTAAAATATACTCCCTGAATGTGATTGTTGTTATGCTTTCATTTTATAGATGCAAAACTGAGGTTCAGGGAAATGGTTGAGTATCTCTCCCAAGGGCACATACTTACAAGTAAGTGATAGATCAAGAATTTAATTTCGGTTTTCTTGCTTTAAAATTTCATACTCTTTCCATCCCTGTATAATTCACAGACTCGATGCACTTGGTTTTCCTCTAACTAATTATAGTAGTTCTTCTACTTTGGGTTGCAACTCAGTCAATAAAGAAAAAATAATAGCCCAATGTATTTGGATGGGAGAAAATTAAAAAAACAACAACTCTTGTATTCAATCAGATTTTATTTTGCTGTCATTATAAAGTCTAATAGATTATAAATATTAATACTTTGTGTGTTAATATAACATTCCTTAAATCTAATTGGTGGTTAAAAAGGTTTTTGTTACATAAAGAAACAAATTTCATTCAAATAAGATTAAATATATAAATGTTATAATTATATAAATTTATTCATATATAAATTATATAATTATATCTTTTTTATGATATATATCTTATTATATATAATTTATATGTAGTTATATAATATACAACTTGTATATATGTAGAAATATATAATAATTACATAAATTATACACATACATTTTATATAATACTAGAAGCCCAATGCATGAATTTGTGCACGGGTGGGGTCCGTCCGGCCCAGCCCCTGTTGGGAGGAGGAGATGGGGGGAGGTTGGGCAATCAGGGGTGGGACTGGCCGAGGGGAGGGGCTTCAGGAAGTTGGCTGGCCTGCCCCGCCCTCTATTGGGGTAGGGAGGGTGATCAGGGGCGGGGCCAGCCCAGGGGAA
Organism: Myotis davidii; assembly: GCF_000327345.1. NCBI lineage: Eukaryota > Metazoa > Chordata > Mammalia > Chiroptera > Vespertilionidae > Myotis > Myotis davidii. The sequence continues at coordinate 112,997 of NW_006288719.1, forward strand.
GGGCCACAGGAGGTTGGCCGTACAGCCCCACCCCCGATCAGGCTGGTTCGCTGGTCACAGTGGGTGTCATAGCAACCAGTCGTTCTGGTTGGTACAGCATTCTGGTCACTGGCTTTTTATATATATTCTATATGATAAAAGGGTAATATGAAAATTGACCCTAACAGCAGAACGACTGGGAATGACTGGTCACTATGACACACACTGACCACCAGGGGCAGATGCTCAATGCAGGAGCTGCCCCCTGGTGG
>NW_006288719.1:115180-119691 GCF_000327345.1 Myotis davidii
GAGGCCTGGTGCACGGGTGTGGGCTGGCTGCTTTGCCCCGAAGGGTGTCCCAAATCAGGGTGGGGGTCCCGCTGGGGTGACTGGCCAGCCTGGGTGAGGGACTGATGGCTGTTTGCACACTGGCCAAGCCCCCCAGTGGGGACCCTCACCCCATGGAGGTGTGGCCAGCCTGAGTGAGGGAATGAAGGCCGTTTTCAGACTGGCCACGCCCCCCGGTGACACAAGCTCCCAGCCCCTCCTTCTTTTTCTTTTTTTTTCTAGGATTTATTTATCTTCTATAATTGAAACTTTGTAGCCTTAAGCGGAACCCAGGGCCTGCCAGGGCAGGCGGGAAGCTTGACGTCCTCCATCGCCAAGGGAACCCAAACCTCCTGCTTGCTCCAGCTCCATAGCCACTGCCATCTTAGTTGGGTTAATTTGCACACTTGCTCCTGATTGGCTGGTGGGCATGGTTTGTTGGGATGGCTTGAGCATTGCAGAGGGATGGTTAATTTGCATGTCTTTCTTTTATTATATAGGATACAGTGTATATTATATATATGTTTATGTGTTTACAATTCATCTTAAAATGGCTGTGCAGCAGTTCAATAAAATATCCTTGAATTATAAAAATGTGAAGGAAAAATATAAACTGATGTCATTTTAATAAACCTGTGTTTAATAGCTTTTCCTACTGCACTTTGCAAAGCCTTCTCCATAAACCCATTGCAAAACATTCTCCATCTCAGCCTCTGTCTACTGTATTGTGCAGCCATGAAAAATCAACCAGTTTACTGTGTATGTGTAAACAGCCTGGTCTTTAGGCCATTTTCAGTCAGTTGTAACATCCAGTGCAACTTTGCATAACATACTCAGGGTATGATTCGTAAGTGTGATCTGTAAAATACCTGGGATGAATTTTGATGTATACCTATATAAATAGATTTGCTAAGAGAAATGCACTTTAAGGAAAGATAAATCTGTAAATAAACTGATTTATATATTTAAAAAATTTGAGGTATGATTGACATTATATGAGTTTCAAGTGTGCAACACAATGATTCTATATATATATACTGAGAAATGATCACCATAATAACTCTAATTAACAGCCATCACTATCCGTCACTATACATAGGTACAAATTTTTATATGCCTATGTATATACTATACTCATATATACACATATATACATAGGTGTACATAAATATATCTTTTATATCACTATAAACAACTCCAATATCCCATCATTGCAATCAAAGGAGGGACGTAGGTGGGTTACATGAAATCCATTGGTGATAGATTAAGAAGGTGGAATAAAGTAAAGTTGAGGAAACCCCTGGGATTGGATAAAAAGCAAAATGATGGACACATACTTATGCGGGTGCAGGTACAGCTAACATGATAATGAAGGAATTTGTGGTATCTGTCCTGGTGCCAGCACATTTGGTTGTGCCCCAGGGGCTCCAGAAAAAGGGAAGTTACAAATTACCCAGACATTTCAAGGGTATGTTATCATAGATGCAAAAAGACAGATAGGCTCAGTTAAGGTAAAGGTTGACCTTGTCAGTGAAGATACCAGTCTAGGACATAACTGTCCACCATAACTGCTTTTAAAGTTTAATTTCAGACCATCCTTTGTGGTTACTTTAGGTCTTTGAGTCTGCAAGACTGCCATGCAGGCCTCCCCTGAGCTTGTCAGGTCAGCATGTGGCCCCTTTCATCCACAGGTATATACATTTGTCACAGCTCATAGAAGAGTACACTTAAAATGTGAGCACTTTATGTAAATTAGGCCTCCATGAAGTTGATTTTAAAAGATATCCCCCTTGAACTGAGAAAAGATGGCTGCAGAGTAGGTGGATCTTTCTCACACCTCCTCCCAGAATCCAACTGGAATTAAAACTCAATTGGGGAATATTTACCCTGAATTTCCAGCTGAAGGCTGGCTAAAGAGGCTTTTATTTTATTTTAAATATATTTTTTAGTGATTTCAGAGAGAGGAAGAGTGAGGGAGAGATAAAAAATCAACGATGAGAGAGGATCATGGATCAGCTGCCTCCTACACACCCGCTACTGGGAGTGCCCTGGCAGGGTATGTGCCTTGACCTGGAATCAAACTGTGACCTCATGGTTCATAGGTTGACGCTCAACCACTGAGCAACACCATCCGAGCAACCAGATCACTTTTCATACCTCTGTGACTTCCTACTAGTAAATAAACTTTCGCTTATATTTGAAACTCATCCCTACCCCCCCAAAAAATAATAGTCATGTTGATTTTAATAGATGTGATAGAGAGCATCCTTATCTTTTTGCCAATTTTAATGGAAATGGTTTTTTAAATGATTTAAACATTTTACCATTCAGTATAAAGTTTTCTGGCAATTTTTGGAAAATAGGTTTATCAATTTTAAAAAGTGTGTTACTATGGAAAATAACCTCTCAGGGTGATCTGATGATAAATTCCTAACTGGGTAGGCCATTGTGGGTTGTCATGCCCAGGCCTCTAACTTCTGTACTAAAAGGAAGCTTATGTATGCCTTAAGCAAGCCCTGTCCATTGTTTCCACGCAGCTGTGAGCCCAGCTTCTGGTTCAGTTGCACTCCCCCTGTGGGAGCTTGCCTTGAGCATCTGCCCCCTGGTGGTCAGTGCGCATCATAGTGACTAGTTGTTCCTCCATTTGTTCAATTAGCTTATAACCCTTTTATTATATAGGATAGCATTATGTGGCTTTTCTAAAGTATTGGTGTAATGAATTATAGCAGGGGTCCTCAAACTTTTTAAACAGGGGGCCAGTCCACTGTCCCTCAGACCGGTAGAGGGCCGGACTATAGTTTAAAAAAAAAAAACTATGAACAAATTCCTATGCACACTGCACATATCTTATTTTGAAGTAAAAAAAAACAAAACGGGAACAAATACAATATTTGTATTTACATGTGGCCTGCGGGCCATAGTTTGAGGACCCCTGAATTAAAGTGATTGAATTACAAATATTAAACCATACTTGCATTCCTGGGAAAAATAAAAAACTACACCCCCCTCCAGCTGCTGTTCTATTTCTCCGTTCCCATCTACAGAACAGACTCTAAAAGAGTTATGCATACTCTGTCTCCACTTCTCTCCTCCCATTCTCTCCTAACCATTAAAGTCAGACTTTCACTTCACTGAAAATCCTTGAGTCAAGATCAATGACTTCCACATGGCTAAATGTTCTAGTCAATTTTCAGTCCTCTCCTTCCTGGATCCTTTCTTGTGAATTCCTTCTCCCTTCTACAATTGCTTCTTTCCATTGTCTTCAAGGAATGCTTTTTTCCATTTCCTTTGATGGTTTGTCTTCGTGTCCAGGGCTTAGTCCTCAAACCTTCTATTTTCCCTCTTTCTGCTCGGAAATCTCATGCAGACTCCTGGCTTTAAAATATGTCTCCAGCCCTTCCTGGTTTGGCTGAGTGGATAGAGTGCTGGCCTCCGGACTGAAGGGTCCCAGGTTCGATTCCGGTTAAAGGCACATGCCTGCGGGGGTTCTTGCTCCAGCATCTAGACGGGTTCAGCAATCTGGAGAAGGGCTGTGTGTGACTTAATAAAGAGTCCAGAGACGAAGCATAATTTTGAAAGGCATTTGGGGGTCAGAGGAGCCTAGCTAAAGAAACTAAGATCTCCTTGTCTCAGGACCCCTTGCTTTTTATTAACACAATTTGTCCTGAGGCAAGGTGGAGATATATACTTCAAAAGGTTCGGTTTCATATACAGAGTCCATTGTCAGATTATCAGGTTTTGGAGAAACTGCCTTGGCTGTTCAGGTGTTTGACCAGTAGCAGGCAATAGTATGTAGATTAAGATGCCCTGAGCTGTCTGGCAGCCAAGCAATCAATTTAATATATCCTTTTCAGGTTTGGGGAAATGCTCTCAGCCATTCCCAACAGGTGACAACATTTGTGACTCAGCCCTTGTTAAGTCCCCTCCGGCAATCGACCTTTTGATGTAACTCTTGCAATTATGACATGTTGGAATTGGCTTCCGGCAATGCCGGGTTGCTGGCTCGGTAGGAGACAACCGATCAATGATTCTCTCTCATCATTGATGTTTCTATCTCTCTCTCCTTCTCCCTTCCTCTCTGAAATCAATAAAAATATATTTTAAAGATAATAATACATAAAATAAAATATGTCTCCATACCTGTATGCTGCTGAGGCATAAATTTTTATCTTCAGCTCGGGTCTCTAGCCTGTGGATGGGAACAGGAGTATACAACTTCAGTGACTGAAAGTAACCTCACAGGGTGAGCTGGTCATAAATTCCTAACTGGGCAGGTCACAGGTGGGTAGTCATATCTCAGGCCTATAACTTCTTCAGGAAAAGGTTGTTAAGCAAGCCCAGTCCATTAACCTTGTGCACCTAGATTAACCCCTTTGAAATGCCAGAAGTAATCCCCGTTTGCAGACCCCTCTGAACACCCTCAAGAGAGCACATAACCTTGTTTATCCTGTAATGCAATCATGGAGATTTCCCTGCTTTGCCTTTTCCCTGGG
>NW_006288719.1:119732-128544 GCF_000327345.1 Myotis davidii
TTCCCAAATGTATAAAAAACATTGCAAAACTGTGATTGTTCAGAGCATTTGAGACTTTGCTTTCTGGCATGTCATCAGTTTGGCTCAAATTAACACATAAAAATTCTCTACAGGTTTGGACATTTCTTATGACAACAAGCCTGAATTCCAAAAATATTTTCCAACTACTCAACATCTCCACTTGAATGTCTAATAGGCCTCTCAAATTAACATACGCTAAATGAATTACTGATTTCTGAATCATCCCCCATTGAAAAAAACTTTCTTTTCCCATCATCTTGTCTGTGTCAACTAATGGCAACTCTATCCTCTGATTTTCTCAGACTAAAATTCTTACAGTCATCCTTGAAGCCTTCCTTCATTTCTCATCTCACATCCGGATAATCCACCAGCAAATCCTATCAGTTCTATCCTTAGATGATATTAAAATCAGACCATTTCTTACCCTTCATCTGCTACTACCCTGGGAGCCAGCCACCATTATTTCTTGTTTGGGGTATTGCAATATAGACCCCTGTTTATTGTTGTGGCTGAGGCAGAGCACCCCAAGGTATCCCACAATGGCATATTGATTATTCCAAATTAAAATCACTTGAGAGGCAGCAGGAGTGAGGGGGGCTCTCTAACGCCTCTCTGTCTCTCTAAATGCAGCAAGTAACCCTCCTTGTGATAGGTGCTCCTCCCCACCCCCCACACACACACACTCCTGAAGGACTGAGACAACTTTATCACAAGCATTTGGAAATCCAGAGTTGAAAAGGCCTGTATAAACAAACCTTGCAACTCTTTAATTAATCTGCTAGGTAAGCCAAAACCCTGCTTAAATGCCTTTCTTTTCTTCTTTTTTTAAAATATATTTTTATTGATTTCAGAGAGGAAGGGAGAGGGAGAAAGAGACAAAAACATCAACGATGAGAGAGAATTATTGGCTGCCTCGTGCACGCCCCCTGCTGGGGATGGAGCCTGCAACCCAGGCATGTGCCCTTGTCTGGAATCGAACCTGGGACCCTTCAGTCCACAGGCCAATGCTCTACCCACTGAGCAAAACCGGCTAGGGCTGGATGCCTTTCTACGAACACTTTCTTTGTCCTATCAGTGTTTCACAAATGTATTGCTTTTGTCTAAAAAGTTTTACAAGGTGCTTAGTTTGATCATTTCTTTGAGCCTCATTTTGTGATCTGAGTATCATATTGGGATTCTCCCATGCACATGTATTTAATTTTTCTTCTGCTAACCTAGCTTTGTGTCAATTTTATTATTTGTCCAGTCATGAGAGCTAAAGGGGGAGGGGGGGCAATTCTCCCCCTCCCAACAGTTTTTCTGCTCTGCATCTGCTCTCACTATGTTTTCTTCTATTCCCACCTTTTATAAAAAATAAAATCAGATCATGTCATTTTTCTGCTCAAAATACTCAAATGGCTTCCTCTCTCATTCAGTGCAGATGTAAAGCCCTTAAAATGGCTTATTCTAGTAAGTCCCCACGTGATCTCCTGCCTTCTGCCTCCCTGATCTGCCCTCTCACCTCTTCCTTTCCAGCCACACTGGCCCTCTACCTCAGGGCCTTTGCATTTGCTGTTCCTTCTGCCTAAAATGTTTATTAGCCTAAAAATAAAAGGCCAACGTAAGGGGCTACAAGCATTTATTTAAGGACCAAAGTAATAACTATTCAACAAGCACTGATTCAGGCAGAAACCCAAGTGATGTTCCTATTAGGAGACGAAGGATTATGAGAAAGGGAAGGGGGACAATGGCATCAACAGAGAAAGGCACTTCTATTGGCGCAGCTGAACCAACATAGTGATGCTAATTCTAAACAGTGTTTTTAATTTTCAGTTGGGTAGTCATCAGCCCTACAGTCATAATATCAGCTGCTGTCTTGTTATCCTAGCAAACCGTTCTTTGAGCCACAGTGTTGCTGGGGGCCCAGTTCAAAGGTTGGTTGTCCTGATTAACATGCCAAAGGTTTGAGTCATAAGATGCTCAAGGCGATTCCTCTAGGACGCAGCTCCAACTCCATTTTTAAAGGGGCTCCCTTTAATTATTTTTTTACGTGCTTTTCTCTCAGATAACCACATGCCTCACTTTCTTTAGGTGCCTTTCAAATGTCACTTTTTTAAGAGGTTTTTTTTTGTTGTTGTTTTTTAACATTTTTTTAAATTGATTTCAGAGAGGAAGGGAGAGGGAGAGAGATAGAAACACCAACAATGAGAGAGAATCATTGATCGGCTGCCTCTTGCACGCCCCACACTGAGGATTGAGCCCGCAACCCAGGCATGTGCCCTTGACCGGAATCGAACCTGGAACCCTTCAGTCCGCAGACGACGCTTTATCCATTGAGCCAAACCAGCTAGGGCTCAAATGTCACTTTTTTAGTGAGACCTTTGCAAATCATAAAATAGTGAATGCCCCCCGTCCCCAGACCCTAGCTCCTTTTCCTTACTTTGCTGTTCTCTATAGCACTTATTGCTGTGTCACATACATTATGTTTAGTCACTGTCTATTCTCCATATCCATCCTTTCCTTCCTCCTAGAAGATACAACCCTTCAGGAGAGTAGCCACTTTAATATACTCCTAATAAGAGTACACTAAATACTCTTATTGAAACAAATCAAGGTTTTGCCTATAGTGGGCATTTAATAAATATTAGTTGAAAGAATTAATAAACCGAAGCTACTCACTCATCCCTGTTCTATTTTGAACATAGAAGTAAATTGCAAAAGTCAGAAATGCAGTTCCAAGAATCTAAGACCAAGGTCAGTCCCTGTGATTCTAATAGGGGTAACAATTATCAATGGAAGGTCTTCCAGAAAGGCAACCTCTGCATATTAGAAGCAGAATTGAGGACCAGTGAAATAGGTGGGAGGTTACAGCTCCCATAAGCCCTCTCTAACCAAAGTAATTAATTACCACTAAGGGACACCAGAACTTCCCTTCAAGAAAAAAAAAATGTGTCCAGGAGGTATAAAAAAAGCACACACAAACATTTAAATTCCTTGTGTCTTGGAATAGAGCTTAACAAAGTCAAAATTAAGAAAAACATTAAGGAAAGATATATTAGATTTCCACTTAAGTTGAAGATTGCCAACAAAGCCATAATGGAATAAAATAGGCAGCGTTGGACATTTTCCTCCAATAGATGGAGCCAGAGTAGAAAGGAAACGGTTTTTGGCATAGCCAACTGAGACTCCACTGTGGATTCTATCCCGCAATTATCCATCAGGCATCCGACCAGAACTGGGTGTTTCATTTGCCTATTTTGTTTTTCACATGGAATTTGTCTTTCTCTGTCTCACTCATTTCACTCGGCATAATACCCTCTAGGTCCATCTATGTTGTCGCAAATGGTAAAATTTCATTTTTGTTCATCCCATTGTGTAAATGTACCACATCTTCTTTATCGGATCTTCTATTAATGGGCACTTGGGTTGCTTCATACCTTGGTTATTGTACATAGTGCTGCAATGAGCATAGGGTGCGTATACCTTTTTGAGTCGGTGTTTTGGATTTCTTCAGATAAATACCCAGAAATGGAATTGCTGGGTGATAGGGCAATTTTATTTTTAATTTTTTTGAGGAGACTTCGTACTGTTTTCCATGGTGGCTGCACCAATCTGCATTCCCACCAACAGTGCATGAGGGTTCCCTTTTCTCTGCATCCTCGCCAGCACTTGTTGTTTGTCAATTTATTGATGATAGCCATTCTGACAGGTGTGAGATGATATCTCAATGTAGTTTTCACTTGCCTCTCTCTGATGATTAGTGATGTTGAGCATCTTTTCATATGTCAATTGGCCGTCTGTATGTCCTCTTTGTAGAAGTATCTATTCAGGTCTTCTGTCCATTTTTAAATTGGATTATTTGTTTTCTGGGAGTTAGATTGTATGAGTTGGCCAATTATATTAAAATTAAAGTAAAAAGTCTATGGTTTTATGGTGAACACATGTGTATTAGAGAAAGAGAAAGAAAATAAAGCGTAAGAAAGAAGAAAAGTGGTGTCTAGTAATTCCCCCAAATGCCTGTGACTGATATACAAAGTTTTTGTAAAATTTGATCATTCTGATTTTTTTCTTTTGTTTTTATTTATTTCAGAGAGAGGACAAGAAAAGAGATAGAGGGCCGGGGATTGAACCTGAGACCCTTCATGCATGAGCTGACGCTCTAACCACTGAGCTATACCAACCAGGGCTGTTGATTCTTGTATGTGTCCTGACCAGGGATAGAACCTACAATTTTGGCATATCTGAATGATGCTTTAACCAACTGGCCAGGGCTTTCCTACTTTTTTTTCCCTAAAAGTTTTATATTTACTTATTGATTTCAGAGAGGAAGAATGAGGGAGAGAAAGATAGAAACATCAATGATGAGAGAAACATTGATCGGTGGCCTCCTGCACACCTTCCACTGGGCGTCAAGCCCACAACCTGGGCATGTGTCCTGAATGGGAATTGAACCTGTGACCTCCTGGTTCACAGGTTGAGGCTCAACCACCCAACCACTGAGCCACACCGCCTGGGCTCTCTTACTTTTAAAATGTTTGCCTATACATCATCAGACAAAACCTCAGAAACAGAAATGAATGATTAGCCCAAAATGAATGGGGCAAGTAGTAATATGTTATAAGTTCCTGTTAACTACCAAGAGTCACCTGCCCCCTTAATTCTTTGCATAGGTTTTGTGGGGTTTTTTGTTTTGTTTTGTTTTTACCCCTTCACTGCTTCTTGGGCCAGGTCTGATTGCAAGCATGAAACTGCAAGGGTGGGATAGGGGCAAGGGACTGAGAAGGGATTCCAGTTCTGTTTGGCTTCATGGTAGACTGCAAAGGGATCTTAGGAAGTGGCCGTTTTGCTGAGACCTGATGGTAAGAGGTGAGCCAGGAAAGGATGTAGAGGAAGGTCTCTCAAGGCGGAAGGGACAGCCAGTGGAAAGGTAGGAATGGCCTTGGGGGAGAGAGAAAAGGGAGTGTGGTGAGAGGAGATGGTGTGGATGAAGAGAAAGTGACGGAAAGGGGAGCTGGGACTCAGGGCTGCCCTTCTCTTATCCACCTGGTAACGGAGGGCAGGGATCATGCATGCTTCAACCCCTTCCTTCATCAGCCTGCAGTAAGGAGAATGGAGGAGAGAAGGACCGGCAAAATCTCATAAGCTTTCTAGGCAGCATAAGGACTTCCATGAATTTAAACTGAGAGCAGTCAGTGAGGTGGCATGCGATTTTTCCACTCCACTCCACAGGTATAGACATGGAGTAGGGTAAACAGCTGGATTAACAAGGTGGGAGTGGGTCCAAGTGAGTATAAAGTACCAAGAGATGAACAAGGGAGTTTGCGGTGTATTGAAGAAGGTGATTATAAGCGTTACCAGTGAATTTAAGTTGGATAAGGAGGTTGTTGAGGAGGGGAAATCACAGGTACACCATCTCATCTCATTCTTCAAAGCACAGTCCTTCTGTCCCTTGAAATGTGTCCTTACTCAGTCAAACTCACATATCCAGCCAGAGCAGTGGTCGGCAAACTACTGCGGCTCACAAGCCACATGCGGCTCTTTGGTCCCTTGAGTGTGGCCACGAAGTTTCAGTCGCATTGTACATGCGCGCCCGCACGTGGTATTTTGTGGAAGAGCCACACTCAAGGGACCACAGTTTGCCGACCACTGAGCCAGACCAGTGTCTGGGTCACTCAGCTAGGAAGTCTCTGCAGGTGACCAGGCTCTGCCTCCATCCTAACCCCCTCTCCCTACACTCCCCCTTCTCTGAGTCTACTCTCAGGGGCCAGGGACACAGGACACATGCCATAAGAGATAAGGAGGAACCTTGCATTGCTGGCCTCTGACGGTGAGTAGAATCCCATCTTTCTAAGCCAATCTAAGGCAGATTTCCTCTGCCTTAAACAGCTCTTGCAACTACTGACTCATTCTCCTCCTTCAGGCTGTGATTTCCCCAGCCAGCATGTCCTCCCTGCTGTTCCTGGTGACATACCCTGTTTATGTCACTGTGGGCTAACCAGCACCTGTAGTTATGCAATTGACTTGTTTCCTTGTTTCTTATCTGCTTCTGCTGGAATGTAAGCTGCGTTGAAGGCAGGGATCTTACCCCATTCACCACAGTATTCTTAGTACCTGGCAGGCAATCTAGCACATAGTAAACACTCAATAAATATTTGGTGAATAAATTAATTAATATTCTGGGCTGTTTTATGCATTTTATACATTTTCTCCTCTCATTGTTTCACTTTAGCTTACTGTGAGAAAGCTAAAGCTAAAGCTTAAGGAGGTTATATGATGTGTCCAAGGTCACAGAGCAAAGCTGAGAATCAAAACCAAGTCTTTCCGATTCTAAAACCTCTACTCTCGCCCTAGCTGGTTTGGCTCAGTGGATAGAACATCGGTCTGCAGCCTGAGGGTCCCGAGTTTGATTCCAACAGGGGCACATGCTGGGTTGCAAGCACTTGCTCGGGTTGCGGTCTTGATCCCAGGTAGGGGGCATGCAGGAGGCAGCCCATCAATGATTCTCTCTCATCATTGATGTTTCTATCTCTCTCTCCCTCTCCCTTCCTCTCTGAAATCAATAAAAATATATATTTAAAAAAATAAAATCTCTACGCTCCTCTTAACTACTTTCATAAACAAATAAACATTTTGTAAACCAAGCAAGAGTGCATTGTGCTAAGGTTTCCACAAGAAAGCCAACAAAAAAAGTAGGAGATGTGAGAGAAGCATCTGTGCCCTAACTTCTGTTCCCGCTCATACTTGTGCTTCTGTGCCAGGCGTTCAGTATAGTTCAGTATCATTCATTCTAGTGCCTGATATTGTGCCCGACTTTAGAAAAGGAGAAGACATAAGATACTGCTTGAAGAGCCACTCTCTCTCCTCTTCACAACTCCCTCTTCTCTTCCTCTTTCTTTGTTCACAGCTCACGTTTTCTTTCAAACTCATCTCCTTTCTTTGCTCTTCGGGCACACTAGAAACAAAAATAAAGAATTATAACTGGGTTATTGTACTATTAGGAGAAGGAAGAGCTGGTACTGGATAAGTATAAGATAGTCAAACTTAGACAAAGAGGGATATTTAGAGGGTATGAAAAATAACAAAATAGAATACACGAAAATCAAGATCGCCCATAAAGAAAGACCTAGAATCCCAGTGATACATTTTGTATGTGAGTGGGAGATAGGTGGTTCAGACGTGGAGGAGATAAAAACAATATGATAACGAGCTTCAAATTAAAGAAAAATATTGTGAAATTGAGAAGCAGCTTGGTATATTTGTACTTGGGACAAAAATATTATTCAGGTTCTGACATTCTTTTAGAAATCTGAATGCCGCAATTAAGATGAAAACAAATAAGCTAATAGAAATAAAAGACCCAGTTTGAAATTTCAGGTTTTCAGAAGTAATATTCTTCTACTTGCATCTCCTAGCACTGCTGCAAAAAGTGACTCAGACACAGAAAGGCCACGGAGGAACAGAATTAACAGTGCATTAGAACAAGACAGTTACCTTGGCATGCATGCGTTCCTTAAATAAGGAAAAGAAGGCTGCCATAGAAAAATTCGTATTCACAGCCTTCACTGAAACCCCTACGGAGGCAATTGGTTATTTGCCTCTGGGGTGTGCCAGAGATGGGGTGAAAACTTGAACATCTTGCACTTTTTCAAGTTCATTTGAAGATCAGTCTGGCCTGTGGTCCCTGGGAGGTCTGGCTAGGGATCTAGCTTGTTTTGTCCTCTTATTACTCACTAGTGGCCCGGTGCACAAATTCATGCATGGGTGGGGTCTGACTGGCCTGCCCCAATGGGGGCCCAAAGGGCCAGGCCGGCAGGGAGAGGCCGGCTGGGGAAAGGGGCCACAGGCAGTTGGCCAACTGGCCCTGCCCCTGATCAGGGTATTGGGGTCCGACTCGGGGCTGGATTAGGCTGGTTGGCTGCCGCAGTGCGTGTCATAGCCACCGATTATTCTGGTTGTTCTGCCATTCGGTCAAAGGGCTTTTATATACATAGATTACAGTACATGCACAGGAGTAAGGGGCTTGCACACTTCAAGTTTATCATTCCTATAAGGCTGGGAGGCCAGAGCCATGGAAGGGTGTCAGTCCCCACCCCACACAGTTCCCCCGCTGTTGTGTGTAGGAGCAATGCTGATGCTGACAATACCCCATCCTGCCACCTGAGGCTGCGTGCTCTCGTCAGAGGAGGACTGACCTGGAGGGGGGCTTTGTGTTCTCCATGCGGAGGTGGGCACGTCACTCATGTTCTCCAGAATCCACACTGAGCAAAGGCAATTTCTCCAAAATTATAGCTGTATTTTCTAAACTTTCAAAAAATGTTTTTGTACGTATTACAAAAAATAAATGTTTTAATTTTTTTTCTCTTAAGAGTCACCCTTGTTTCCTCTCTATGGAAGAAAGATAAAATATTTCATAATTAGTGTTTGGGATAATAGAGAAGCTCTATTCCAGTGGTTCTCAACCTTGGCTGCACATTAGAATCACCTGGGAATCTTTTTAAAATCCTGATTTCTGGGCCTCATCCTCTGGAGATTCTGTTTCTTTGTTACTAATGTTGTGGCCCCACCCCATAACAAAGAAACAGAATTTCCGGAAGATGAGGCCCAGAAATCAGGATTTAAAAAGATTCCCAGGTGATTCTAATGTGCAGCCAAGGTTGAGCGTCACTGCTCTAATATATTAAGTCAGGGAGAGGGGATCCAAGAAGAGGCATAGAACATGACTAGAGCCATGGGCCTGCATTGTTCCAAGCCTTCCATGCAGCTGACTGGCATGACGTGCCTTCACAGTTACCGGCAGGCCCACCTCCACGCC
>NW_006288719.1:130226-136646 GCF_000327345.1 Myotis davidii
CCCAGCATGTCTCATCTTATTTTTAACTTATTAAGAAAGAACAGATCCTCCATTATTGCAATTTCTGAGAAGGAAAAAAGTAGAAATTGACATTATTAAAAAGGTTTAAAGTTTAAAGATCAGTGCCATGCATTTAAGAACAGGATGAGCCATAATTGAGAAATTTTATGATAGGTAATCTTTCATTTTTCCTTCTTCCTATCTATTGTGTAAGGTATATTTTCCCTTTTTAGAAATTGATGTTCATGAAAATTTAAAATATTATTGGTAATATACATTTCATCTTCATTTCTGAAAGATATTTTCTCTAGATTAGAATCACCTGGGAATCTTTTTAAAATCCTGATTTCTGGGCCTCATCCTCTGGAGATTCTGTTTCTTTGTTACTAATGTTGTGGCCCCACCCCATAACAAAGAAACAGAATTTCTGGAGGATGAGGCCCAGAAATCAGGATTTTAAAAAGATTCCCAGGTGATTCTAATGTGCAGCCAAGGTTGAGAACCACTGCTCTATTCCAAAATAAATTCCAACTGTATCAAAGGTTTAAATGTATAAAAGGAAATCAAATGGTAACTAAAAGGAAACATAGAAAGGACTTCTATTAAATATGGTGGATTTACCATACCCTTTTATCTTCTCTCTCTGTGGTAAACTAAATAATGGTTCCTAAAGATATGACCATGTCATAATCCCCAGAACCTATGAATGTTATATGGCAAAGACTTCGCAGTTGTGATTAAGGCCCTTGAAATAGCAAGATTATCCTGGATTCTCTGAGTGGGCCCTAAATGCAACAACAAACATCTTTATAGAAAAGAGAGACATCCCTAGCCAGTTTTGCTCAGTGGATAGAGCATCAGCCTACAGATTGAAGGCTCCTGGGTTCTATTCTGGTCAAGGGCACATGCCTGGGTTGCAGGCTCGATCCCCAGTTAGGGGCATGCAGAAGGCAGCCAATCAATGATTCCCTCTCATCATTGATGTTTCTATCTCTTTCTTTCTCTCTGAAATTAATAAAAAATGTATTTAAAAAATATGTATTTTAAAAAAAAAGAAAAGAGAGACAGAGGGAGGTGTAACACAGACAGAAAAGAATGTTGTGTGATAACAGAGGAGAGATTGGAGTGATGTGGCCACAAGCCAAGGAATGCTGGCAGCCACCAGAAGCTGAACAGACACATCCCTAAAGCCTGATTAGGGTACATGGCTCTTCCAACACTTTGGTTTCAGCCCAGTAACACTGATTTTAGACTTCTGGCCTCCAGAAATGTAAAACTATAAATTTCTGTTGTTTAAAGCCACCAATTTTGTGGTAATTTGTCATAGCATCCCTAGGAAACTAATACACTCCCAAAACCCACTAAAATAACAGTTAAGGGAGGGAAACTGATATAATTCATAAAGATAAAGAGAACAGCAGAAAAGGACTCTGATAACTTTTTGGAAAATACACAATGATTGAATGAGAGGCAACTTATCAGAGTAGAGAGAATAGCAACCTGAGAGCCTTGAGAAAAAGATGTGTGAGCAAGACATGAGTCATTTCTCCCAGAGAGGTCAGACTCTGTCAGCAAGGACTGAGCAGTGGCAGGAGGGAGGTGTGGGCTTGAAACTGGAGCTAGAGTGGAAATAGGAACGTAGACCTTCTCTGATACTGGTCAGCCAAGCACTAGGCGTATCCCTGTTTCTCACTCCCACCCTCAGTCCCTTCCCTTGATCCCACCACCATGTGAGCCAGCACATCAATTGCACTCACATTCTTTCCCTTGGCGAGAACTAGTCCCAGATTCTTCCAAAATGCAGAGGTGCTGGGAGATGCCGCACAGGGCTGGGCACAGGCTTCCCTGAAACCACTCTGCACCATGGAAGGAAGACATGATTTTTGATGGCCCAATAGCAGTTTCTGCCTCACTCTCTCAGGCACATGGTCTTAAAATATCAAAACACTGAGTACAAAGAAAAGATTCTAAAAGCTTCCAGAATGAAAAGCCAGGCCTCATAATGTACTAAGGCTCATTAATTTGACTGACAATCAGATTTTCAATGGCAATACAGGATACTCAAAGACAATGGAGCAATGCACTCAACATTCTGAGATAAAGTATCTTGTATCTGTGCCCCGGCTGGTGTATCTCAGTGGTTAGAGTGTTAGCTTGCACACCAAAGGGTCGTGGGTTTGATCCTGGTCAAGGGCATGTTCCTTGGTTGCATGTTCAATCCTTGGCCCCCATTGGGGTGCATTTGGGAGGCAACCAATTGATGTGTCTCTCTCACACAGATGTTTCTCTCTCTCCCTCTCCTGCTTTCCCCCTCCTGCCCTCGCTCCCTTGCACTCTCTAAAAACCAATAGGAAAAAAATATCCTCAGAAATTTTTTTAAAAATTCAACCCCTTATCTCAGCTTAATACATCAAACTTCATCTTAAATATCATTTCAATATTTGTAGCATTTTCCCCCTAGGTGGCAGCAACTGTTTTTTTTGTTCTTTTGGAATGTCCCACTAGCCCTGAGGATCTATTCAACAATAGTGTTTGGATGTTTTCTTTTTCCTTTTCATAAGAAATAAGTTTTTTAAATGTGTAAGTATATATTTACAAAATGCATGGTCTGGAAATGTTCCTGAGTATTCTAATGCAGAAAAAAAAAAAAGCAGGTTATACTAGTACATTTGAGGGTATGTGAAACAGACTGGAAAGATATTCACCAAAATGTTGACAGTGATTGTCTGTGGGTGGTAGAACAATTAATAGGTGAATTTGTTTTTCTCTGTGTCTCTCAAAATTTTCTACAACAAACATGGAATTTTTAAAAACCTTGTTCGTCCTCCAGGCCTGACCCTTGCCATCAGAGCCTTCTCAGCCCTGGAAAATTGCAGTTGGCATGGGCTTAGGTGCTTTCTGACACCCAACATTTCCAATATTACGGAGCACTTTAATTTCTTAACTATGGAAAGAAAATGACAGAAACTTTGGGCACATAACCAAGACCCGCCATTGCCAAAGCACACCAAAGTACTCTGTGACTTTTTAAATACTCTTGTATGAGACCGTCGAGCTCTAATCCCTGCTTTGAAGGGGACAGACGGGGGATAACTATCAGCCCCTCATTAAACTGGGAGGCCACAGCTC
Source organism: Myotis davidii (assembly GCF_000327345.1). NCBI lineage: Eukaryota > Metazoa > Chordata > Mammalia > Chiroptera > Vespertilionidae > Myotis > Myotis davidii. The sequence goes on from NW_006288719.1 coordinate 133,356, forward strand.
ACACACACTTGCACCCGGGTTGCCTAGCATGTGTCTAGTACATTTCAGATATGCAAAGACCGTTTGTAGCGCCGTTCTAAAGAAGTGAATTTTCACGGACAGGTACAAGCCTTCCTCCTAACTCCGCCCTAGTTCATGGACATGGTTAGGAGCAATTGAGGGGCAGTCCTTGTAGAGCCCTTTCTGTGGGAGGCAGACAGGGTGCTCCTATCTCACACAAACAGGCCACAGAAACAGCGTGGGGAGCCCCTGGGACCCGTGAGTAGGCCTGCCAGGTCATCACAGTGGCACAGGCAGGTTGGCTCTGTGCCAGGTTAAGGAAAAGGACTGCGTCTCTCCTCTTTGACAAAATGCATCCTGTGAAACACAGAAACGCAAACTGGCATGGAACACCAAATGAGAAGAGTGAGGATAAAAACCAAAACCCAAAATGGTGCCATCTGACCCAGCACTTCCACTTCTGGAAACATGCCCAAGAGAGATGAAAGCAAGGCCTTGAACACATATTTGGACACCCATGTCCACAATAGCCAAAAAGTAAAAAATCCCAAGGGTCCACTGACAGATGAACAAAAAAAGAAAATGTGGCATATACATACAATGGGATATCATTTGGTCTTAAAAATGAATGAAATTCTGATCCATGCTACGACATGGATGAACCTTAAACACATTATGCAAAGTAAAATGAGCCAGACACAAAAGGACAAATACAGGGTGTCCCCAAAAATGTATACACACTTTAACAACTGATGGCTGTTAAATGAAAAGAAAATGTATTTGCCTTTATAATTATTCAAAGTACGTGCATACATTTTTGGGGACACCCTGTATTGTATGATTCCACTTATATATCTACAGTAGTCAAATTCACAGAGACAGAAAGTAGAATGCTGGTTGCCAGGGGCTGGGGGGAGTGGAAATGGGGAGTTATGTTTAATGGATACAGAGTTTTAATTTTGCAAGATGAAAAGAGTACTGGAGATGGATGGTGGAAATGGTTGCCACTTAATTGTACAGTTAAAAAATGGTTAAAATGATAAACTTTATGTTATATATATTTACCTCACCAATCTATAATCTATAATAATAAACGTGAAATATTCTAATTAGACCAGACGAAGCCAGGGCTGCGAGGGAAGCCCAGGTCCCGGGTGCCTGTGGGAAGCTGGTGCCAGCAGCCGGGGAAGGAAGGCTACTCTTGCATGAATTTCATGCATCGGGCCTCTAGTATTTTAATAATAAGAGTTGAAATGTTTATTCTAGAACTATTCTGTAAGATAGATGTAAACTATTTCATCCAGTTAATTCTTTGTGAATATTAATAATAATTGCTAATGCCTGCCCAGCATGGCTCAGTGGTTGAGCATCGACCTATGAACCAGGAGGTCACTGGTTCAATTCCAGGTCTGGGCACATGCCCAGGTTGCAGGCTCAATCCCAGTAGGGAACATGCAGAAGGCAGCTGACCAGTGATTCTCTCTCATCATTGATGTTTCTATCTTTCTCCCTCTCCCTTTCTCTCTGAAATAAAAAATATATATATAGTAACATTTAATGAAGACCTTACTATAAGGCATTTATATACATTATATTGTTCTCAAGAGTATCACTTGAGGTAGGCATTATTTTTCTGGTTATTTTCAAGTTCAGGAAAGTGAGGCTTAGAAAATTTAAATTATTTATCCAGGATGCAAGGTTAGTGAACGGTAGAGTCCACATTTGATCTGAGATTTACTAAGTGTTGAGCATATTGCTCATTGCAAAGTTTGGGTTCTATTTGTACAATAAAAAAATTATTTTTTCGCTTTGTCTTAAGTTAAACACTCATTTAAGGCATTTCTAAGGAAAGGAATCTGAATCAGGAGAATACAAATAACACTGATGTGCCCAGAGGATATGAGTTGAACAGTGCTTCTTTCAGAATTGTGCCTAAAACAATGTTTTGGCACGTGGTCCCTTATATTTACTATTGAGTTGGAGTACTCAAGTCTACCCAGAGATAAGGGTCTGAAAAAAGCAAAAAATGATTAATTCTTCCTTTTTAAAAGATATATATATATATACTTTTTAGTTAAAAATTATATCTAAAATGTCACTTGGAACTTATTTCCAGACTTACTATAATTCCTGACACATGGTTCAACATTAATTTTTTTAAATAAGCATAAGCTGGGCAAAACACTGAACCCAACTAAGGAATTCAGGAATTGTATTCTATTAATTTACAGGATCCTATCTTTTCCCAAAGAATTAACTGGGTGAAGTACTTACTGTATTTGCTTTTCAAATGTGTGCATTCTTGCACACATGTAGACTAAGCACATGCATTTACCTCTAATACCTCCCATATTCTCAACAAAGTGACAAGAAACAGGAAAGAGTATCATCAGCAGACCAGAAGTTTTGAGAAATTTCTGAACAATTGAAAGCAGATGAATGGACTGATAAGAAAGTATTGAAACTGCAGGCACAAAAAATGAGCATGTGTTTCCCCAAGAGGTGCCCAGCAGGGAGCTCACACAGTCAATAATACAATGATGGGCTGTGGGCAGTCTTCAGTGGCCTCATTAGAGAACTGGATTCGGTGCCCAGGGACAGCTGGGCCCCTTTCCTCTGACTTGTGTAAACAGAGCTTGGCAGTGAGACTTTTGCTCTGTAGAAAGCAAGCCATCAGCTCAGAGAAAGTGTCGGGTGATAATTTTGTGGCCTAAGAGGAGGTTTTGAAGAATCTGTACAATAAACTCACAGCAGAAATAATCTACTTAAAATGCAGCTCCTGAAAACCTATGGGTTCTCCTGCCCCCTTGTTCGCTCTTTGCCCACATGGAAGCCTCCCTGTCCATAAGCCCCACCTGGTTCTCCAAAAACTAGTGTGAGTCATTTCATTCAAGGGAAATGCTTGGAGAATAGACTAAATAATTGAAGAGGAAACCCCCACAAACTACCAACACTAAATCAAGATGTTTATTTAGTTTTTAATTCATTCATATAAATGGACAACTAGGAACATCAAAACTTGCGAGGAAAAAAAATATGACAGGAGTAGCCTTAAAAAATAAATTGAATAACTGAGGCTTAAGGAAAAGATAACACAAACAGTTAAAGGAAAAAAATTTTTTTAGCCCTAGCTGGTTTGGCTCAGTGGACAGACTGTTGACCTGATTACTGAAGGGTCCTCGGTTCGATTCCAGTCAAGGGCACATGCCTGGGTTGTGGGCTTGATCCCCAGTGGGAGGCGTGCAGGAGGCAGCCGACCAATGATTCTCTCTCACCATGGATGTTTCTAAC
>NW_006288719.1:136820-138436 GCF_000327345.1 Myotis davidii
AAAACATTATGCTAAGCGAAATAAGCCAGTCAGAGAAAGATCACATGATCTCACTCATTTGTGGAACATAATGAACAACATAAACTGATGAACAAATATAGAATAACCAATGGACACAGTAGTGGGGTGAGGGCATGTGCTGGGAGGTGGGGTTGGCCAGGGAGAGGTCAATGGGGGGCGGGGGAGAAGGAGACCCATGTAATACTTTAAATAATAAAGAATTAAAATAAAAAAATTAAAACCTAATTAACTCATGCACAAATCAATCACATTCCTGATACCCACATTAGCCAATTAAGAAAATTAATATTTAATTTTCAGTAAGAGCAATAAAAATGTTAATTAGTATCATCAGAGGAATTTATAACCACATCATTTTTTCCCCAATTTATAAAAAAAAAGTTTATTTAGAAAGTTACAGAGGTAGTAGAAGTGAGCCAGCTGTGCTGCAGACTCAGGAAACAAGTTACAGAAGCAAAAAAGATATAACTGCCTTATTCTTACAATAATTATAGTGTGTGATGAAAGTAACAATCAGAGAACATGAAAGAGTTCTTAGAAACTAAAAATAAAATGTCGATGGAATTGCTAACTAATAATATAGACACAATAATATTAGCTGGTTACCTGGAAGATAAAATACTGTAAAGGGAGTAGCATGCCAAAATATGAGGAAAAATTAAGATGCATAGGAGTTAGCACTAGGAAATCTAATCTTTATCTAAATGTGATTCTAGCAGGTACTATGAAGAAAAAGAAATTGTTGAGAAAGCAATAAAAATTTCTTAACACTAAAGAGGTTTTGATTGGCAAAGCTTGGCAATTATAGAGCAAGAAAAGCAAACAAATAAACGAAAACACACCTTAGGCACATTAGTGAAATATTAGAACTCTATGAACAAAGCTTCCGAAGAGGTGGGAAATAAAACAATAATAATAATAATTCATAAAATGGAATATATATCAAATATATATTGTGCGCTAGACCTTGAGTAATATCAATGAATCAAACAGACCAAACTCTTGGCCTAGTGGATCTAGCATTTTATTGGAAGAATGTCTTCACAGTTCTGAGGAGAAAACATGGGTCTTAATGTCTAAACCTGGCCAAACTAACAATAAAATGTGAGGGCTAAAAGAAGATATTTTTAGACATTCAAAAATTCAGAGAGCTCACTCCCTATACAAAATAAAACCTCAAAGGAGAGAAATCAAGATGACAGCATAGGTAAACACTGGAGATTGCTGCCTCGCACAACCACTTCAAAAATACAACTAAAAAATGGAACGGACATCATCCAGAACCACAGGAAGGCTGGCTGAGTGGAAATTCTACAACTAGAAGGAAAGAGAAAAGCATACCGAGACTCAGAGGAGGTGCAGTGCGGAAGTGAAATACAGAGGTACAGAGGCGCATGTAGAGAGGGTTGGCGGCTGAGAAAACAGTTGTCTTTTTCAATCAGGAGGGAAAATACAACAAAAATGGAACGGACATCATCCAGAACCACAGGAAGGCTGGCTGAGTGGAAATTCTACAACTAGAAGGAAAGAGAAAAGCATACCGAGACTCAGAGGAGGTGCAGTGCGGAAGTGAAATACAGAGGTACACAGGCGCG
>NW_006288719.1:139509-140358 GCF_000327345.1 Myotis davidii
GGATGTGTTTTCTGTTATTGATGATGGATACTTCAAAAAATCCAAAAACTGGCAGGATCATCAGCCATTGATGGGTGGGGATTATTTAACACTTACACAGCTATAAATATTATTGTATAATCAAGTGAATAAATAATCTAATAAACAGAATAAACTGGTGATTATAATAGAATCAGGGGCATAGAAAGGGAGTGGACTAACTATTCTTGGGGGGAAAGGGGTGTGGGGGATGCAGGAAGAGACTGAACAAAAATTGTGCACCTATGGATGAGGACAGTGAGGGGTAGGGGTGAGGGCAGAGGATGGGGTGGGAAACGGGTGGAGGATAGCTATGGGGGTGGGGGAAAGGAACAACTCTAATATCTGAACAATAAAGATTTAATTTAAAAAAAATAATAAATAAAACCTCAAAAAAAGTAATCCAACAGACTGTATCCAAGAAAGAAAACCAGAAGCCATCTGAATATGACCCAGAGGAAGTGAAGAAAGCAAGAAAAGGAGGATAAAAAGGAAGGAAGGCCCCATTAGACCTTGAGGCTTAGAAGAATCTCATTTAAGCAACAAAATTCCAGTTAAATAAGATTGCATTTCCTTCTCAGTGGGGGTTTATCCATTCAACTCAGCTGATAGCAGCAGGCAGTTACCAGAAAATCTATGTGCTGGCTCTGTGCTGAGTGCTATATATAGATTACCTGCCCACCCCCTCTTTTAAAAAAATGTATCTTTATTGTTGAAAGTATTATAAATGGCCCCCTCCTTTTCCCCCATTGGCCCCCTACACCCTGCTCTCACCACCTCCCAGGCCTTCACTACACTGTTGTCTGTGCCCATAGGTTATGCTCCCCTCCT
>NW_006288719.1:141965-143809 GCF_000327345.1 Myotis davidii
GCCTACAGTGTGTTGTTTGCCTTTAGCTCAAAATAATCTACATACCATAGAGGCACATTTGGGGTGATGTGTTCTGGACCCCTATAGCAGAATGTAAATGTAGAAAATCATGACCATGTACAAACAGAACAAATATTGAGAGCCCTCTCACATAGCTGGGAATATCTCACATCGATCAATAAATCCAGAAATAGAAACTTGGGCTCATTAGTTAAAATTATAAAGAATAATTTAAAATATAATTTTTAGTAAAACTAAAAACACTCTACCCGTGCACAAATTAGGAAATGGAAGGGGAAGGAAATATAAGCAAAGAAATTCTTCCTCTTTCATAGATAGAAGCAGTAAATACTTTCTAAGGCTGATCACTTAAGAAATAGAGCTATAAGCCTATTATTTTAAGTTATAATGATAACTGCTGCACAATCTAACAATAGTAGCTGTTAGCAGAGTGAGTCTGGACTGAAGTGGGGTGCAAAGTATATTCATTTTATACTCTTCTGTACTGATAAAATATATTCATATTATGTATACATAAAACTGCTATAAAATAATAATAAACTACTTCAACAATAATACATTCATTAATATTTTTAAAGAGTGGAAATACTAGTATGCTAATGTGATGATCTTTTGTGCAAACATAACAATCCTATATAATACAAGGCTAATATGCAAATAATGGCCCCCTCCTTTTCCCCCATTGGCCCCCTACACCCTGCTCTCACCACCTCCCAGGCCTTCACTACACTGTTGTCTGTGCCCATAGGTTATGCTCCCCTCCTCCCTTCCCCCTTTCCTCTGAGATTGGCCAATCTGTTCCACCCTGAAGACTTCGTATAATTCCAGAGCTGTGTGGGAGAGAAAGAAACTTTTCTCTAGCCTTCAGGGTTCTTTCTAATGGTCTACATGAGACAGTAACAAAAGAAAATAACCAAATTTAATTACATATTATGTATCGGAACCCCACATACATAAGAGTTTCAGAGACAGAATATATGACATTTTGTGTGTTTTAAAAAAAATTTTTAAATATATTTTTATTGATTTCATATGGGAAGGGGAGGAAGAGAAAGATAGAAACCTCAATGATGAAAGAGAATCATTGATTGGCTGCCTCCTGCATGCCCCCTACTGGGGATGGAGCCCACAACCGGGCATGTGCCCTTGACCTGAATCGAAACTGAGACCCTTCAGTTCGCAGGCCAAAGCTCTATGCACTGAGCCAAACCGACTAGGGCGCGTACATGACATTTTGAACTAAGAATGAGGAAAGGATCCTTGGGCCTTCACAAGGCCATTACAGGACAATAAGAAAGAACAGATGTTAATTAGAAGTTTACCCTGCCCTACAGATAGGTCAAAAAAAAGTTATCTCTGATAATCTCTTATATGGACAAGGCCTCTAATTCAAAATCTTTTAGGTAGCTAAGGGGCAGGGGCAGGGGGAGGAGGGGGATAATTGGCAGTAGTTTCTCTGGAGCCTACAGGGTGTTGGTTGCCTTTAGCTCAAAATAATCTACATACCATAGAGGCACATTTGGGGTGATGTGTTCTGGACCCCTATAGCAGAATGTAAATGTAGAAAATCATGACCATGTACAAACAGAACAAATATTGAGAGCCCTCTCACATAGCTGGGAATCTCACATCTAGATCAATAAATCCAGAAATAGAAACTTGGGCTCATTAGTTAAAATTATAAAGAATAATTTAACATTAACTTTGGAGAAACTAAGATGGCGGCAGAGATAAACACGGGAAATTAATGCCGCTCACAACAATTGATTAATACCTCAGAGAAACATCTTTCATAGATAGAAGCAGTAAAGGAAGCCTGGCTG
>NW_006288719.1:144461-157923 GCF_000327345.1 Myotis davidii
CTCAAGGGTCCCAGGTTCGATTCCTGTCAAGGGCATGTACCTTGGTTGCAGGCACATCCCCAGTAGGGGGTGTGCAGGAGACAGCTGATCGATGTTTCTCTCTCATCGATGTTTCTAACTCTCTATCCCTCTCCTTCCTCTCTGTAAAAAATTCAATAAAATATATATATATTTTTAAAAAGATGAGTTGCTTAGTCATAGTTGCTAAATGTCCTCAAAGGCTCATGGGTTTTAGGAAAAGTGTCTTAAGTCAAAGAATTTAGCATATTTTGTAAGTTGGGGAAAAAATAACATCCACTTTCCAGCTTTTCTGATTTCAAATTTGGGGAAAGTTGCAAATATTGTGTGTCCTAACCTTGTTGACCCTACAAATGACTCGAAAAATGGATATACTAAAGACTTTGGGCTTTTAAAAAAGGAATTCATCACTGAGTATTACTCATCTGTCAATCTAGAATAAAATGCAATGTGTATTAAGCCATTTTCTGTAACAGTTCGTATTTATTGCACCAGGGAATGCTGTGGCATAGTGGACAGAGCAAGGGTCAGAAAGCCTCTGTCCTGGCTCTGTCCCTAAGTAGCCGAGGAACTGAGGCCACCACTTACTCATTAGTTCTTTCATTCATCACTCCCCTCACCATTTCATGTTGTCCCTGTTAGGAACAGAAAGGATAAATCAAATGAAAGTCCTTTGAAACATTACAAAGTGCCACAACATTACAATGTAGTATTTTTGGGGTGGTAAAATTTCAAAGTTAGAAAGAATTTATCTAGTCAGATTTCTTTAATTCACTTTTTTCTTTTCTATTACTTGCTTAAAGCCACTCCATATATTATTAGTTGTAGTCTTATGTTTACATAAAAACATTGAAGCCTGTAAAGATTCCTTTTTTCTTTTTTTAAATATATTTTATTGATTTTTTTACAGAGAGGAAGAGAGATAGAAACATCGATGAGAGAGAAACATCGATCAACTGCCTCCTGCACACCCCCTACTGGGGATGTGCCCGCAACCAAGGTACATGCCCTTGACTGGAATCAAACCTGGGACCCTTTAGTCCACAGGCCGACGCTCTCTCCACTGAGCCAAACCAATTACCGGGCTGTAAGCAGATTCTTTGTGAGTTTATTTGAGCCAAACTGTCAACAATTACCGGGAAGCAGAATCTCAGCGTATTGGGATAATGCTCCAGAGAATGGTGGTCTTTCATCTGCTTTTATACATTGCAATCCAAGGAGGAGACTTAGGTAAGTTACATGAAATCCATTGGTAATAGATTAGAGAGGCGTGAGAAAGCAAAGCAGAAAACCTCTGGGGTTGGATAAAAAGTAAAATGATAGACACATACTTCTTTTACTTAGGTGGGAGCAGGATAGTTAACAATCAACAATTGACATATAACAATAACAAGGAAGGAATTTATGGTCTCTGTCCAAGCCCCAAGGGATCTGGAAAAAAAGGAAGTTTCAAGTTACCCTGACATTTCAAGGATATGTTATCATAGATGCAAAAGGACAGGTAGGCTCAGTTAAGGTTGTTAACCTAAAAACATTCCAGCCTGTAAAGAATTTTTGTGAGTTTATTTGAGCCAAACTGTCAACAATTACCGGGAAGCAGAATCTCAACTTATTGGGATAATGCTCCAGAGAATGGCGGTTTCTCGTCTATTTTTAGACATTGCAATCAAAGGAAGAGATTTCGGTGGGTTACATGAAATCTATTGGTGATAGATTAGAGAGGTGGGAGAAAGCAAAGAGCGGGGTAACCCCTGGGATTGGATAAAAAGTAAAATGATAGAAATGTACTTAGGTGGGTGCAGGACAGTTAACAGTCAACAATTAACATGATAACAATAACAATGAAGGAATTGGTGGTATCTGTCCTGGAGCCCAGGCATATTAGATTGTGCCCCAAGGGGTCTGGAAAAAGGAAAATTACAAGTTACCCAGACATTATAAGTTACCCTTTTCCTCCCCCTACCCCTACCCCTCCATCTCTCTCCTCTACTCCCCCTCCCCCTCCCTCTCCCTCTCCCTCTCTTCTGCAAAAAGATGCATTTGTGTTGTAAGAACATATCTTCAGTTGAGGATTAAAAGAAAAATGTAGTTCACATAATTCAATAAATAGGATGACTCGCTACTATCACTTAGGATTTTTATAGATGGACATAAATAATTTTTACAACTATTTTCTCAAGATTGCTCAGTTCATACGTGGTAAAGACAAAACTAAAATCTGTCTCTGCTCTTTGCACCTCCCTCCACAACCTCCCTACTGGACTTTATTAACTCATCTTCACTTTTAAAAAAATCCTCCCTCTACTCCACTCTACAAAGCTCCACCTCTTTCTACGACCCAAAGAGAGATTTTCTTCATAAGTAGGACAGCTATTTTAGCCAATTTCAGATGATCTAGCCTGCCAAAGGGAGTCACTTGACTCTTTCAAGTTCAGAGTCCCCGTGTGCTGGGGAAGGGGTAGAGCGGGGGTGGCCACACAACCCTATCTGTGCCACACAACACTCTATTGTATTCTTATCCTTCCTTTCTGCCCCTGACCTTATGTCCCATGAGGAGGCACATGCCCTTCACTCCCTTCCCGTATCTCAGGCTTCCCCTGCTGGGACTGGGGAGGCCTTCATTCTTTTTCATCCTGATGTTTGAGTGCTGATCCTTCAGCACTAAAATCCCCCTTGATTTTTCTCTGAGGGGCCTCGTGTAAATTTGACTTTCCCTATGCTAGAGGTTAGGAACTTGTCTTTCTGTGTTTGTATCTCTCAGAGACCGGCGTGAGCTGACATATCATTAGCACTCCATAAATGTTTGCTGGAACAAAGTTAGAAGGGAGAAAGGAGTGAAGGGAGAGAGGAAGAAGGAGAGAAAGGGAGGAACCAAAGGTCTTGTTACTCTAGAATTCCTGAAACGAGTATAACATTGAGTTCAACTCCCTAGTTCCCAAAGCATTTAACAATATTTATACATTTCTTTATCTATTGACCTTACCTATATCTACTTGAAAGTATTGATAATAGAGAAATCATTTTAATTTTAGTCTCAGAAATCAGATTTAAAATTTAGGGAATTGTGTGTGTGTGTGTGTGTGAGAGAGAGAGAGAGCGAGCGCTGGGCTGAGACTGAGAATTGAATTGCAAATAGGAATGGAAACCAGCAGCAGATCATGGAGCTTCAAAACACTAAATTCTTTTTACAGATATGCTTCCACACTGCTACGTAACCCCGGGTAAGTCATACTCTTAGAAGCATTAAAATGGAAGTGATTTTTAAGGCTGTCATTCTAACTGAACTGTCATGGACAGTAATGATAATGCATTTTAAATAGTCAATTTAAAAGGAACTGTGAAAGTGATTATTGCATTATCCGAATTTCCACAAAGTCTACTGATCATTTGAGTTTTTCTGTTTCTACTTTCTTGCCTAACTCAACTAACACCACTAGAATTCATGAACTCTGGCTAGACAGCCATTTATTCCCAAAGAAATAATTTTATTTTGAAATAAATGGCTTTAAACTCTGTTTCTGACTTCTCTGGAGTTCCCACTGTGACTCTCCTGTCTTAATAATTCTTGCTTAGATTCCACACCTTTCTAAGACTTATGCCTATCTCTTTAACATCATTCTCCATTATGTAGCCTCCATCCCAGGACATTTAAATAAATTCAGACGGCCCATGCCTCGTCTCTCTGAGAGTTCATTTTCGCTCAGCTTTTGACTGCAGCTATTTTGGATATGCCTTCGGAATTCTCTGGTCTCCAATCCCTTAGCTCTCTATTCTAGCTCCTAATGCAAGTCACAGAGTCTCCTGGCTTTGATTACCTGGGTGGACGTACTTCTCTGCCACTCTGCATTCCCTTCGACCTAACATCATGCTTATTTATGAACTCATATCTGCAACGGTGGGTGAAAAGTATGGTCATTGCCCCGTTCTGGCTATGACTGACTCATTCTAGCCCACCAGCCTGCTCATCACGCACAGGAAGCTAGGCAAAGCCTGTCATTACAGCATCCTTCCAAAACTCAAATTGCAATGTGTCGTTCTCTGATTCCAGTGCCAATAGCCAAATGTCAGTGTGGTTGTTCAAGGTTTAACGGCTTGGCTGAGGACTGTTGACAACAGAAGGCTGGGAAGAAAACAGAAGCCAGCTGGGAGCTCCCACCACTGGAATGGAGAGCGGACTGACCAAGCTTCAAAGGCAGGCCCTGGAGAAGGTTATTCAGTGAGGCACAGGCAGGAGGTCTCAGCAGTCTCAGCTTCAGGAGTTGTTGGTTCTGCCATGGGGGAGAGGGCATTGGCCATGCTCACAGCAAGTCACACTCTTCACATTGCTACCTTAAAAATGTACATATAAATGCTTGCTGAAGACTCCTTTCATTCTTTCAATAAATTGTTAGGCATCCACTATACACCAGGCATTGTGCCGGGCACTGGGTACACAATGGAAAGGGAGAGCAGGCATGGTGACTTCTTTGGCAAGATGTGTTAACTGTCTTGGCATGAACCATTCTTTGTTATTGTCTTGTTAGTATTAGAATAGCTTTGGACCAGACGATGTGGCTTTTAGCCAGTGCATTTATGCAAACAACTCTCGGGTGTGCTACAAATCTGTGGCCAAAATAACAGTATGGCCTCCATTCCTGTTCTGAGATAATGACACAATTTTGCAATAAAAGACATCTTTCATAGGCAAATAACAAAAATATATTTGGTGGTCTCTGCATGTTTTGAATTTTCCAAGCAGTTTTTTTTTCCCCCAACTGATCATCCCTCTATATTCAATTCAAAATAATCCCAACCTAGAATCTTGAATAGTTAAGCATCACAACACATTTTCTGCAGTACATCCAAGTATTTATGCTAACTGTCAAGAGTACTTGGTGATCTGACATGAAATTATTAAATTTTTTTGAACTTGGTTCTCACCTCAGGATTGGTAACAAAAAGATTTGATCTCTTGAGAAGACACTAGTTAATATCACTACTAATCAATTTCCAGTGAGGAAGAACACTTACATAAATGAAGAATTGTGTCATATTCTTGGCTTGAAAGACGCAATTTGTAAAGATGTCAGTTTTTCCTAAAACCAACCTATAAATTTATTACAGCCCAATGAAATTCTAATGGAAATCTTTTGGAACTTGGCAAAAGAATTTTAAAATTTGGAAGAATAAAAATATGCAAGAAGAGACAGGAAGATTTTAATACAGAAGAATCTTAGGGAGAACTTTGCCAGTTATTTAAGCTGCAGTATTTACTGCTAACCTATGGCTGCAGGAAAAGACAGATGGTGAAGGAAACAAAATATTGAGTACAGAAGTAGATCCTAATATGAATAGGATTTGATTATATAATAACGTGGTAAAAAGGTATGTGTTATTCAGACAACCAACTAGTCATTTGGAAAAATAATAAAGTTGGATCCCTACCTTGAACTTCCAGATGGAATAAAAATTTAAAATTTAAAAAAAAGTCATAAAGTACTGCCTAGTAGGTGTGGCTCAATGGTTGAGCATCAAGCGATGAACCAGGAGGTCACCAGTTTGATTCCCGGTCAGGGCACTTGTCTGGGTTGTGGGCTCAATCCCCAGTAGGGACATGCAAGAGGCAACCAATCAGTGATTCTCTCTCATCATTGATGTTTCTAGCTCCTTCTCCCTCTTCCTTCCTCTCTCTGAAATCAATTTTTTTAAATCAAAAAGAAATAAAAATTTTCGATGGATATACTAGTAAGTGAAGGAGAACTTGAAGCCTGACAGTTGTTTGTCCAGACATCAGATCTACCCCCAACTCCGCCAAGGGAGAGAGTCCCCACAGTGAGTCTGTGAGTGGTCCTGGTGTGACAGAGTCCCCTGCCCCGGCTGGAGGAGCTGGAGGAGCTCCATCTTCCCCCGGTCCACGCACAGGGCCTGTGGGCACACCCTGGGACTTGCTGACTTCAGCAGAAAGTGCTCAAGACTGGTTTTCGGATGGCTCTCCCCTGATATACAGTCACTAGCACAATTAAGACTATGGTTGCAAGTTCCACCCACTTAGAGAGGTGGCCTCGAACGACTATTGGAAAGAAACATCTTCCTTCAGGCTTCAGTCAAAGGACACATTAAAGATTCCACTAAACTGGAAAATGAAACTTTTTCTTTGCCATTTCTTGGCACACAGAAAAGATCATTAAAGTGTAGGCTGGGTGATTAATTCTGACTATGAAGGGGAAACGAGTTATTGTAGCGTATAGTAATAGAGGCACAGAGGTGACCCCCCAGTACACCTCCTCACACTCCATGGCTAGTGTTAAAAATCAGTAGGGGACACTAGTAACACCACACGAGCAGGGCCACTGAGGCTCAGATCCCTTTGAAGTAAAAGATTGGGTACCCCAACAAGTAACGAACCCCAACCAGCTGAAGAGCAAATGGAGGACAAAGAATCAGTTTTGTAGTTTCAAGATAGTATAGATGTATTTTTGGCTTATGAATGATCAGGAAACAGACTGACTATCTTTAAATATGTCAATATACTAGTATCTCTGTTTTAAGTACAAAGTCTGCTCAAGGTTCAGAGAGAAAAATACATCTTCTTGCTTACTAGTGCTTCTGTAGAAGAAGTTAATACCATCTGCTATTTTTTATGTTGCTCTCTCTTCAACCTCCCTCATCCCCTGCCTCCGGGCCCTTGGAGTACTCTGCACCTCTCTCTCTTTTGAGCTTTGCTGTGCATAGTCCTTCGGTTCACCAGGCTAATTCCCCCCTCCATCACTCACACCTTGCGCTCTTCCTCCCCCTCCTTCAATGACTGCACACCTACTGCCATGTAAGACTCAGTCCTCTCTGAGGCCTTGTGAGGATATACCCAACAGAACTGACCACTTCTCCCTTACTTCCATAGGAGCACCCATAATACTGACATTATAGGCTTACATGTTGGTCTCTGCTTACCAGATTTACCTTTAAAACCACAGAGCTTGGCACCGAGAAGAGCACATAATAGGTGCTCAATAATGCATGTGGACTCAACTGATGAATCACCAGCGTTTGAGGCAGGTTGAGCATGAACAGACTTTCAGTCACAGACTTTAAATGAAACAAACATTCCTACAGGTTTACTCCACCTTAAATAACTCAGGCTTATACCCACAAGCACTTAGAAAGAGCCAGAATGGATTCTTTCCTCTCGACCACATAAAACAGAGCTATTTTTCAGACCCAATACTTAAGGGGAAAAGGTTAATTCAGTTTCCAGGCTTGTGGATCCCCCAAGGTCATGGTAACAGCCAATCAGCCTTGGCCCTGGCCCTGTGACTCTCCTTTCCCTTTTCTCTTCAAAGGGCAAGAGGAAGTTGTGCAAAGACACGACAGCAGCCTTCAGTGTGTTTTCCAGGATCGGCAGCTCCAGGAATAGTTCAGGCTTGGAGTTCAGTATTATTGGCACAATTCACATTTCTGTTACAGACCAGTCACTACTGACTGAGTTCTTCTTCTTTTCCCTACCATTTTTTCTCCATATGATAATTGGCTTGGTAAACACGCTGTGTATTAATAGCAAGCGAAATTCTGGGAAATTTGCCTTTCTCGTCTTTTTTTCTCAAAAAACACTTTTTCCAAGAGGCCGTTTTCATTCAGTGACATTGCCAGAAGTATGTTTAACATGACAAGAGTCTTGTGACCTCTCCAAATGGCCCCTATTTCCTCATGAGTATATTTCAATCATCTTTGTATCCCGTCAGCCTGTCTGATTTTAATTATGATTCCAGTGGGCATGAGCTGCTCACATCCAGGTTTCTGCCCTGTATAGATACACATCAGACCAGATTTTAAAGCCACAAACTTGGAGCAAATTAGGTAGCGCTGGGAAGCTACATTAACCTTTTTAGGATAGTAGAGGCTATTCTTTTTTAAAAAAAATATGTTTTAATTGGTTTTCTAGAAAGAAAAAGGGAGAGAGAGAGAGATAGAAACATTGATGAGAGAGAGTCATCAATTGGCTGCCTCCTGCACGCCCTTCACTGGGGATTGAGCCCAAAACCTGGGCATGTGCCCTGACCAAGAATTGAACCAGCAACTTCCCAGTGCATGCGAGGATGCTCAGCCAACTGAACACTGGCGGGGCAGAAGAGACTAGATGCACTAATATGGTAACTTGCCAAATGCTCCTTAGTGATCTGAGAAAAAAAAAGTCAATTTTTCATGGTATTTATTTTGGTTTTAGGAAGTTAAGCAAAGTGAAAGTCTGAACCAGTATGAACAAATGACGAACCTTAGATCTTACCTAGTCTAGAATCTGTACTGCGGCCTGAGTGAGCATATACGGGAAATGTGCTCAGGTACCGGCCCAGCTCCGAACACTGACATGCTTTATTTTCCTCTCTCAGGGAAACAACCTCGGGAGAAATTCTCTCCCTCCCTCTCTTGCTTTACTTTACTAATTCTTTACTTTAAACATGCATTTTTAAACCCTGGGTTACCAAATATCAGGTATATCATGTATATGTTTACTTTGAAACGCATATACAATTTAAACTGACAAAGTCAGTATTTATTAAAATGACTTTATAAATTACCCATTTCCATTCTATTGTTACCAAATGACCTCAAGGGAATTCCTGACAGTTAATTTCTGTGAAATAATCTGAACAGATGGAATATCCCATAGATATGTATGGAGCACGTACTCTGTGCCAGACACAGGGCTGCACAATGAAAATAAATTAATGACTAAAAGAGACATTATCCTGTCCTGGCCGGGTGGCTCAGTTGGTTGGGTATCGTCCTGTGCACCATGAGGTTGCTGGTCCAATTCGAGGTCAGAGCATACGCCTGTGATGCCGCCTCAATTCCTGGTAGGGGACGCAGCCAATCCATGTGTTTCACTTCACTTTCATCGATGTTTCTCTCTCTCTCTGCAAAATCTATAAAAATATTTCTGAAAAAAATTAAAGAGACATCATCCTCACTGTCATGAAATTTACAATCTGGCTGGGGAGATCGATATAACAAGTCTTCAGTAATAAATGTCATAAAATGTCTAATTAAAACTCTGAGGATCTGTATCCCAATAAAACACTGAATCCACTGACTTTCTTCTGTCTAAACCTAATGGTCAATTTTCAATCAATCAAAAGCATCTAATGCAATTGATCACACCCTCTTTTTCTAAACATTTCTTCAGTTGATTTCCAATTCTATGGACTGACTCCTATATTTATGATTCCTAAATGTATTCATGACTCTTAAGTTCATATTTTCAGCCACAGCTATTTTTCTAAATTTGATCCTTCCTTATCTTTTTGCCTACTCAACATTGCCTCTAAGATACCTAATAGCATCTCAGACTAAACTGTCCCAAACTGACCTTTGAATTCCCTTCTTAACTTCGCACAAATCTCCTTCTCCTCTAGTGTTCACTTTTTTTGTTAAATGCAAGCCCTATTCAGTCAGTTGATCAGGCCAAACATTTTGGAATTGCACACAACTTTTCTTTCTTTCATGCTCCTCATTCAACTTACCAGAAAAATCCTATTGGATTAACTTTCAGCCTATATCACAATTTTACCATTTCCCACTGCTTTCATCACTATTCGATACATCATTATCTATCATCTCTATCATTCCAGTAGATCCCCCTCCCCACCCCCCGCCACCCGGGTATTTCTTATCCTTCCTTTTGTCCTATTTTCTATACAGCAATCAGAGATAATAAAAAAGAAAGTCTGACTATGACAAGTCATTTCCTTGTGTACACCCTTTCAATGGCTTCTCATCGCATTTAGAGTGAAATGCTTACCATGACATGTAAGGCTCTATCTACAAGATCTGGGCTTTGCCCGCCTCTCTGTTCACCTTCCCTTCCACTCTTCTTGCTATTTCTTGAGTTTGCTCTGCACATTCCCACTTGGGAGCCTTGTCATTTATGCCCTTCTGCCTCGAATGTTGTTTCCCTAGATATTACGATGGCCCTCTTCTTCCATTCACACATGTCCCTATTCAAATGTCAACTTTTCAGACTAAACTACTAAAACAGTCCTCCCTGCCCACCTCTTTCTCACTGCCGTCTTGGCCTGCCTTATTTTCTTTCTAGTTCTTATCATCCCCTGACACTGTGTGTGTCTGTGTCTGTGTCTGTGTGTTTATTTGTTTATTGTGTGTCTCTCCTATTAAGATGTAAGATTCAAGAATATGGAAACTTTTGTCTCATTCACTTTCATATCTCCAATGCCTAGAACACTGAGTGCCTGGCACACTGTAGATACTCATCAACTATAGGTTGCATACATGAATGTGATGATAGTAAAAAAAAAAATTATAGGGAATGATAAGTTATCGTACATGGACATAACTTAGATTGGGGTATCAGTTAAGACAGCGAAGGAAGCAAAAATGCATTCTGGTTAACATCTAGAAATAGAAAAGACAGCCACACAAATGTGGATAGCAGTTCTCTAACACTCTCAAGACAGTGCACAGCCCTCCTGAGCTGACCCAGTGCTGGTAGGCATAAAAGCTCCATTAAAAAAAATGTTTTTCATGTATAGTTTGGTTTTATTTTTTCCCCAGAGAAACGTGACCAGCAATATCTTATTTATCTGTGTAACAGATCTGTTAGGTAGTTGGACAAGAGAGATGAAAGGAGAAGGAAAAATAAAGGAATAATACCAGTGTTGTCCCAGTGAAAAGGCAGTGAAACAGAGAGAAGTCTTGTGACATGCCCAGCATGATAGTGGGAGAGCTAGACACGTAACTGATCCTCCTAACTTATTACTGATCTCTGCTTCCAGGACCTGCGATAGGAGGGAAAAGGAGAAGTTTCTGCATATCCACCCAGAGTGGATATGTTTTCTCTTATATCTTCTCAGCCCAAACTTATAATCCCCATCATGACTTTCCTAAGGTCCGCAGTGTAGGAAAAAGGAAAGGGTAGGAGGAAAATAGGTGCTCTATAAATATTTGCTAAATAGCTACATTAATTGATAAGAGAAAAGGGGACAAGAGAGAAGGTGTTGTTATGTGTATGTATTCACATTTACACACACAAGTATAATTCTTAATGATTTGGGCCTGTGTGAAGAAAAGGAGTTTAATTGATAGCATAAAAGAATTACAATTTGTGGAATTGGAATATGGAATTGAATGGAAGATTTTTTTTAAAAATACATATTTATTGATTTTTTTACAGAGAGGAAGGGAGAGGGATAGAGTTAGAAACATCGGTAACCAAAGTACATGCCCTTGACTGGAATCGAACCTAGGACCCTTCAGTCCACAGGCTGACAATCTATCCCAGTGATGGCGAACCTTTTGAGCTCGGCGTGTCAGCATTTTGAAAAACCCTAACTTAACTCTGGTGCCGTGTCACATATAGAAATTATCACTGCGCTATCCACTGAGCCAAACCAGTTAGGGCTGAATGGAAGATTTTGTCTCTATTTCTCTGGCCTCTGAGTTTTTACTCTCAATGATCTCTCAACTATCAGATAGTTTTTATTTATGTCAAAGCATCTTTTCTTCAAAATTATAAAGAAAGTACATCTGCCAAGTACAATTTTATTGACACAACAGGTTTAAATATGTAACTTATGTTTTCCCACTCCAGCCTGGACATATGGTAAGATTGAAATGACAGTAACAAACAGTATCACTTTGACTCGGCCCTTAGAATTTTTTAACCCAGTCAGTCCACAGAGAATGTTCTTCTCTGTGCACACAGATGTGATGCATGTGGCTACAGCACAGCATCTGCCATTTCTTCCCTTTTTTGCTCCTGACGTGGGCCGTGTGGGTGCTGGGCCCTCAGGCTGTTAATGCTGTATGCTTCTCTGTGTCAGTATCTCTGTAATTCTTCCTCATCTCACTCCCAACTCTTCCAACACTGGTCCTCTGGCCACTTCCCCCCTATTTCTGAAGCACAGTGTGCTCTGCTCTTTCTTTTCCTCCTGAAGTGCAATGGTTCTTACCTGCATGTCTGGACATCACATTTATGTAACAACCTGCTAGGACCCAAGGGCCAGGATATTATTTTTGAGAAATTGACTCTGACTTGTTTCCTACTCATCAGGAAAGAATGAGGGGTTTTGGAAGATAATGTTAAATAGCTGCTAAAAAGCCATCCCCAAACCCCTTTTGCATTTATGCCTCTCACTGTGCAGCCGGAAACACAGAACACTTGCTTTTCCAACTTCCCTTGCATCTGGAGGGGGCCTGGGAACCAGTTCTGGCCCGTGGGACATACCTGGCCCTGCGGGTCAAGAGAGACGGGGATCTGAGAAAGAGTCTACTTTCCTGAAAAGAGAAAACAGATGAGACTCATGTTGCCTCTTCCCTTCTACCCTCTTCTTTCTCTCCTGAATGCAGAACTGATGGCTGGATCTGTAATGCCGTCTTGTAACCATGAGAAAAAGTTCAGGAGAACCCCAGATACATCAACACTGACATCACCGACTTACAGAACCAAGGCCAGCCCTTACCTTCCTACAGAGTGAGAAAAATAAACCTGTATTTGCTCGAGCAACTCTAGGTTTATTGTTTGCAGGTGAATGCAAGTCTGATACACAGGTACTTCCTTCCCCGCACCATAGCCCCCTTTACCGAGAGAAGCCAGAGATTTGTAAGTCCAAGACTAGGACATATTGGTCACCATGGAAAAGATAGGATGTTTTTATTTTTTTAAAGTAGGCTAATTGGAGAATGGAGATGAATTATTCAAGAGAAGGGAGGGATCCAATCTGGGAAAAGAAAGACATGGAAGGATGGGAAACTATTAGATTCCACAAATGGTAGGGACTTGAGTGGCTCCTGTGTTTCTTGTGTCACCAAGCGCACAGCACTGAGAGCAGAGGTAGGTCGGTTCTTTGTAGCTGAGTCTGGTCAGTAGAGAAGACCGCTGTAAAAGGTGTTTCTCACCCTGCCCAAGGCAGCAATTCTTGGAGACCACTAAGGAGCAATTGACAATGGCATCATGTAGTAGTACAAGTGGAGCTCTCCGTAGACTCAGGGCCAGGTCTCCTGTCTACCCACAGGCTCTAATAGTTTTCTGCAATCTCTCTGTGGGTAGAGAAGAGATGGCAACAGTGCCTGATATTGGACTTTTTGTCCACCCTAATAAACAGAGGATAAATCCAGATTTCACTTCTTAACCTGTCTATGTCTTTATATTTAAAGTGAGTTTCGTGTAGATAGTATATTCTTAGATTTTTTTAATAAAATTGTTTTGTTTTATTCAAACAACAATTTTGTCATTCAATTGGTGTGTTTAAATCATTTACATTTAATGTAATTATTAATATGGTTGGATTAAAATCTAACATTTTGTAGCAGTTTTGTTTGTCCCATCTCTTTCTGCTTTCTTTTAAGTTATTTGACTATTTTTAACTCCATTTTATCTCCACTATTGGCTTACTTTTTTATATCTCATTTTCAAAAATGTTTGTGCTTACCCTAGGATTTAAAATATACATCTTTC
>NW_006288719.1:158025-161642 GCF_000327345.1 Myotis davidii
TGATTCAATTAAATGGTTCAATGCATAGCTGACCATATTTTCGCTTTGG
Organism: Myotis davidii; assembly: GCF_000327345.1. Taxonomy (NCBI): domain Eukaryota; kingdom Metazoa; phylum Chordata; class Mammalia; order Chiroptera; family Vespertilionidae; genus Myotis; species Myotis davidii. The sequence continues at coordinate 158,075 of NW_006288719.1, forward strand.
GAGAACTTTTTTAGTGTTTTCACACTTGTATAAATAATCATGACATTTATACTCAAGTATTTACATAAAGTTCAAACTTCAGGACTCTTTTGGACTGCATGTCATCAGCTCTACCACTAACTGAATATAAAAATGACTTAAAACACATATTTTGACTGTATTGATTAGATCTTCATTTGTGGCTTATTTATATGTTGATACCAAATTCCATAAAAATAGCCTATGGATTAAACTAAGTTAGTTAAACAGGGCGGAAAAAATTTAAGAGTCCTGAGAGCCTGGGATCTACTGTTAGACATTTAAACAACTGAGATATTTTAATATTATTTCCAAATGTCTGGCACTGTGTTTTGAATAGCTACCAAAACGTAAAATATGAAAAAAATGCAATGGTACTTCTAACGGAGACCCAAAGTTATATCTTAATCATCCTCTGCGTTCCTCAGTTCTTGGGCAGGTGGCAGATTCATTTCTTTGAAATACATTTGAAATAGAAAGTAACAGCTCCTTACAGACTTTACTTATAATGATATAACATTTTCTAATATAGAATTCACATTCTTTGGCATTTATTTGTTTGTTTTGCTGTTGCTTTTGTATGTGTCCATATAGCTCATCAATTTCACTTCAAAGGTAATGGTATAAGAAAAGGAATTCATATATTTTTAAGTGCCCTTGTCCAGAATTAATGGCCAAATAAGCTGCCAAGACTTAAGTGAATTTTTTCTTGTTGTCATTTCCATTTGGGGGGATATGTGTCAATGAGACCACAATCATATATACCTCTGAGTCAGTCACCAGCCTTATTTAACCTTACTTCTAAAAAATGTCTTTGCTCGGGCTGCTACAACAGAATACCTTAAGTTGGGTGACTTATAAACAATAAATGTATTTCGCACAGTTCTGGAGACTGGAAGTCTAAGGGCAGGGTGCCAGCTTGACTGGGTTCTGGAAAGAGCCCTCTCTGGGCTGCAGACAGCTGCCTTCTTGCTGTCATCACATGGCTGGGAGCAGAGAGGAAGCAAGCTCTCCATGACTCTTGTAAGGGCACTAACCCCATTTCAAAGAACTCTGCCCCCAGGACCTTATCTAACTCTAATCACCTCTCAAAGGCCCTACCTCCTAATACCATCATCTCAGAGGATAGGATTTCAACATCTGAATTCTGGGGGGACAAAAACATTCAGTCCATAACAAAACAACTGAAAAACTACAGGTAGGAGTGCAGGAGTCAAGTAACTTGTTTCTGTGTAATAAAGATTAGCAGCGCCATAAACCTGCCCAGAGAACAGCTGTGACCTACACAAATAACAGAGCTACATATCCACAGTGCATAGGGAGATTTCCACCTAGTTCTTTACATCTCACCTCGGGAGGGGCATACACCACCTCTCCCATGAGGTGTCCATATGAGGAGCTCACTAGCAGATGAGAATGCTGCAGCATCGGTTGGCCACGGGCAAGGAGCAGGCAGGGGGAGGACAGGGAGGATGTTGGAGCTCTGGACAGTTAGTGGCAAGTAGCGCTGCATTCACTCTGGCCCATTTTTATATTCTGCCCTCCTTATTCTAACATCTTTATGATCCATTTCCATACATACCCCCCAGTTTTTGATGATATATAGTCACAAAAACTTGCAATTCTTTGGGTGTGTACTCCATTACATTCCAGAGTTGTTTTGGTCCTTGGAAGCTTGATGAAATTTGACCCTCGGTAGGGGTCTAGTGAAAACAGAGGGGAGTGTGGTGGGTCTTGACAAGAAAGATCATTCCCTTGCAAGGCATATGCCTGAAGTGAGAAGATCACAGGAAGGCTAGTAACCTCAGGCATAAGAGGGAAAGTTACCTCTGGTGGAAAGGGAGCCTTAGAGTGGCTCAGTGATCGCAGAGCTTCAGTTTCCTCTGGGTTCAATTAGATGTTCTCATTTCAAGTTTCAGGGTGCCACAATGTTCCTGTCAATGCCCTAACTTTCTCATGAGAAAAAGTGAGGCTGTGAATTTAGCTGCAACCCACATAATTAAGTTTTGTGTTTGATTTTCAACAAGATTGGTCTATAGCTGCCAGAAATGAGATTCTTTTAAGGATGTCATAGTTAGTGGTTGCAAGATCATAATTTTCACTAGGAGTTAAAATACCTGAGATTGTCATTTATTTATTTTTTCTTCATGCTCTCCAAAGCACCCAGAGAGCTTCCACTGGGCAAGTACAGCAGTTGCCTGGGCTCCCACACACTTACTTAATTGGCATCTAATTAACTAGAGGTGATAACTTAATTGTAATGCTTCATTCCCTGGGTAACTGGCATCTCATTTTCCATTGGCAAGAGGCTCACCCAGTTCTCAAAATCCATCTTTTCAGGTTTGTCTCCTGGGACCACTCCAGATATGAATTCCATAGCAGTCAGAATCTACCAGGAGACAGAAATCGCACAGTAATTAGAATAGGAAAAACTTTAAACAAAGAATTGTTAACTAATAAAAGGTAGTTAACTCCTAAAAAGGATAAAAGAAGACTCCAAAATATCCTTAAGTGGCACATGCAAAAAAGAAGTTACTAACTGAGACTAAGGAAGGGAGAACAGTGTAGGAGCAAGGGACTTAGTAGCGAAGATCAGACTTCTCTAAGGAGGGCCTGGCTACCACAGAAATACACAGCCTGCCCCTGAATAGCTTTCCAGAGGGTCTGCACTGAAGTTGGTCTGTAGAAGTAAGTGGTTCACAAGTGCCAGAATAGGAGGGTGGATAAAAGCTGGTCTATAGAAGCAGGACAAAGAAGGGTGGATTTGGAGCTGACATTAAATTGATATCTGGCACTTTTAAAGATAAATATTTTAACCTATTTTTTCCTCCTTCATAGTTTGCTACAAAAAGAAGCCTAAACAATGTTAAGTCATCTTTTGATATCACATTGTCTGAAACTCAAAAATTCAGGTTGACCAGTACAAATGACAAAACAATCCCACAATACTGCCCTTATTATTCTTTTTCTTAAGAAAACTGAGAAGTTGTATCATGAAAACTGGGGCCTAGAGAGCAGATCTGTCCACCTTACAAGGAAAAAGGATTTTACATCCAAAATAAGCATGGGGAAACAGTATTTAGAGTCAGTATTGTCCTCCAATGGTTGGCCTTCCTCCTTTGAAAAGGTGGAGTCTAGTTTCCTTCCCCCCACATTGGCTGGACCAGATCTTTTCTAAAACTAGAATATGACAGAAGTGATAGTGGATGACTTCCCACGCAAAGTTACCGAAGGCACTGCCACTCCACCCTGCTCTTCGGTCACTCGCTCTGCAGAAGTGACTGTCAGGAGGACACCGATCAATGGAGAAGTCCACCTGAGAAGGCCTGAGGTCTCCCACCAACGACCAACACCAATTTGCCAACCATAAGGATGGGTCAGCTTGGGAGCAGATCCTTCAGTCCCCATTAAGCCTTCAGATAGCGGCATCCCCTGATTTCATCTGTACTGCAACCTCATCCAGACCCTGAGCCAGAACCACCCTGAATTCCTGACCTACATAAATTGTGATCATAGTCAATATTTATTGGTTTGTTTTTTGTTAATCCTC
>NW_006288719.1:161804-174640 GCF_000327345.1 Myotis davidii
AAGCAAAAAAGAGAGGAGGAGACATACAAAGAGAGGAGAGAGCGGGGGGGGGGCAGGGAGAGAGAGAGAGAAACATCGATGTGAGAGAGACACAACAATTAGTTGCCTCCTGCACATACCCAACCAGGGCTGCTGATCGAACCTGCAATCCAGATCCAGGTATGTGCCTTTGACAGGGAATCAAAGTCGCAACCCTTAAGTCGGGGCCAATACTTGAACCACTGAGTCACACCAGCCAGAGCTAGCTAGTGTTATTTTAAGCCACGAGCTTTTGGAATAATTTGTTATATAGCAATAGAAAACTGACACAAGTAAATACTGTGGTGCCGCTTTATTTAGTACAAGGTCCTTATTTTATAGAGGACCTTTTACTCCACGAGAGTCAGCTTGCTATATAGGTGTGAGAATTGACCACATACTCAACACATTACCCAAAGTATGAAACATAATGTGACCATAACACACTCGTGCAGCCAGTCTCCCTCCTGTTTTAATTAGTCCATGGTATTATTTTATGATGTTTTGTTATGTGTAATTTAAACATTTGTTTACATATAGTAAGAGCGAAACTCATCCCATTCTAAATTGAACTGCTTTTTAGTTTCAATGATTATTTACGCAAAATGTTCTCTTGGTGATTGAGAAGACACCTGTTTCACATCAGTTTTCATGTCCATGCTCTCAAATGTAGGCTATGCTAACCACCGCGGCAGTGAGGGTGTGAGGTAAAGGCTCAGTTCTTTTTTCCTCCCTCTCTTATTACATCTCAGCCTTAAGCCCTTAACACTAATTTTGGGACTGAGTTTGTTGATGTGCAGTGGGAGAGGAATGGCTGTCTCTGGAGAAATGGAGAAGAAAAGAGATGAAAGTGTATCCGTTCCTGAGAGAGCGACGTATCCGGGTTTGTCTATAGGGGTGTCTGGCTCTAATGAACCAGCGTCATCAAGCTGCCTGTGTACTGCCTCTTTTCTTTGCTAAATGTCACCAGCCCAGGGCCCACCAGTCTGGCTCACTGGGCTCCATCATTTTCGGACGGGTGTTTTTCCTCTCCTGATTTTATCCTAGGTCAGAAATATATGGCACAAACCGTAGTGACCCTTAGCTACTGGGTGCAAGTCTTCATCACTATCTCCTGCCCTCACTGCTCATATATACTGTTTTAATATACACACTTGATTCTCACATTCATTGACGAAGGCATTGGCCAGGGACACAAAAGTGTATGAAAGTATTAGAGAGCAAACAAGGAGGAAGCCAACCTCTTGCCAGCCTGTAGGCCTTCACCCCCATCAATCAACAGTCTTTCTAACTATCTCTTTTGGCCTCGCCTCAAGTGGACAGCATTCTGATTACACCCATGAGAGCTCAGAACTGGGAACTGCCCTCCAGAACAGCCAGGAAAGGGACCCAAGGGCTGGAGCTCTGGTGTTGAGCTGAGCTCTAGATCCGTGGTTCTTGTTTCTAGCAACCAGTTTCTAGTTCCTGCTCACTTCCTAGTTTTCCTGGGTCACAGAAGAGGCCATTCTCATATAAACACCTTAGAGATGACCAGAATATTTGTCTTGAAGTTTGTGAAGAGTCCGGTAGACAACTCACAACCATGGGAAACAGCTGTGCCTGCAATGTTTGTTTTTTTTCTTTCCCCTTGCAGCTATGTTCCCCTTGGGATAGAAGAGAAAAACAATCTCATTGTTTATTGCAAAGGTTTATCTCCTATCTCCAGTTCCTGTGGTCATGGCAACTTTGTCATCTCCTTACCAACAACTGCTGCCTTTCCCATCACCAGTAAGGCCTGTTGTCCTTGGGCTGCAGCCACCTTGGCTGTTGTTGCCATTGGATTTATCACAAGGAGATATCGTGGCACACACGTCACTAGACTGCTATGCTCTTACCACTCCTGCCTCAGCGGCCATTGAGCCTGCTGTGATCCCATCTGCCACCATCTTCTCCACCATCGCCTCCTCAGCAGCAGCCACTGCCCCTGCCCCCTGCGGGCCTGCTGTCAGCCTTCGTGGTCATTTCCTCAGTTCCACTCTCCATTGCCTGTTTTCCCCTGGATAAGAGAAGAGCAGAATGAACTCTACATCCCTTGTCCAAGAGGACGATTAGTCTGTTCAAGTGAGAGGATTTTTCTTGCACTGGTTGGTTACATTTCTACATAGGGAATAGATTATTTAATACAAGTAAATTATATATACTGTACTGAAAACTCTTTGATTGCAGACAGGGCAGCTTGGCATAATAATTCTGATAAAAAATAATCTACTCTGCAAAGTCAAGTTACCTATTAGTTTCTCCTGAAGAATTGACTCCTTGTAGCTAACAAAATTGGAAGCAGCCGGTGAAAAGAGGTAGGTATGGATCTGCCAACATTGGGCTGCCGTGGACCTGGTCTTGGTAAATGATGTTTCTTCACTAAACCCCTTCAAGAGGTGAGAGAGGCTGAGCAACTCCCTACCGTTCAGGCTGTGGTCATCACTAACATGAATAATCTTTTGCTTTAAATGTTTAAAAACTTAATCTGAGAAGAATCTTAATCTTAACCTTAGAAAATAAATTCTTAAGCTCAGTTGGGGGAAAAAATAATGAAAAAAAATAGCTAATTGAGAAACCTTCATGTAGGGGCAGAGCATGTCAATGGATGGACCTCAAGATTAATTACCCGAGTAGCTGTTTCTTTGAGCAATCTCTTCCATATAATAGCATTTTTTAACCAATTCCTTTGCCTAGGGATGGCCAGTTTCACAAGAAAAAAATCTTATACTTTCTAGTGTAAAGGGTAATATAAGTTTGCCTCTCAGAACTCTGGGAGATCCCACTAATTATTATTATGACTTTAGCAGTGGTTCTCAACTTGTGGGTTGCGACCCCTTTGGGGGGTCGAACAACCCTTTCACAGGGGTCGCCTAAGACCATCGGAAAACACATATATAATTTACATATTGTTTTTGTGATTAATCACTATGCTTTAATTATGTTCAATTTGTAACAATGAAATTGGGGGTCACCACAACATGAGGAACTGTATTAAAGGGTCGCAGCATTAGGTCTCAACCTGTGGGTCGCGACCCCTTTGGGGGTCGAACAGCCCTTTCACAGGGGTCGCCTAAGACCATCGGAAAACACATATATAATTTACATATTGTTTTTGTGATTAATCACTATGCTTTAACATTTTTCGTTTTGTGAGGAAACTCCATACTGTCTTCCATAGTGGATGCACCAGTCTGCATTCCCACCAGCAGTGGAGGAGGGAGGACCACAGCTTTAATGTGACAGCCCTCCCCTCATCCTGCTCTCCCCCACTTTCAGCTATGCCTGTTGTTCCAGAGTTCAAAGCCTGGCTGGTTCAATTTCTCCAGAGTGAACTTCGCTCCAGTTTCGCAGCGGTGAGGAAAAAGGGTCTTATAGTGGGAGAGCAGTTCTGGGTGTCCTAACTGCTCCTTTCAACTAAGCCTCCTGTTTTCAGCCTAACCCTGCACCCCTGCCTTCAAAGGCGGCTGAAGACTACATGCTGGATCATTCTGTAATTCAAGGGCAGAAACTATTTCACTTCTGCTTACCTTCTCCCTGTAGGCACTTGGGTTATATTAGCAAGTTTCGAGGAGAAAAAAACAACAACTTGTCTTTTCTTTTGTGCAGTCTATCAAACAGCCTGTTATTTTCCTACTGTATTTCACTTTTGAAAATTTCATCTTTGACCTATCAAATATTAATTTTTGTGTGTGAAGGGAGGTGAGGAATTAGATGAACCCCGCTCTATATTAGGGCTAGCCAACGCTCCATCATTTATTGAACATCCTCTTATTTGTAACACATAAGGGAGTAGCGTAGACTTTGCCTTCAGAAGTCAGAAATGGCATCACAAATTTTACAACGTTTTCTCTGGGTCTTAAATGATCGGGCCAGTAGAAATGTGTGGAGGGAAGTTATTAAGGCATAGGAAATGATGTGTGGAAACTGCATGGAGATAGAAAAATAGATGGGAAGTGAAAAATGAGGCTGCTAAGACAGATCTTAAAGAGCATTTAATGACATATAAAAAATTGAACTTTGCCCTAGCCGTTTTAGCTCAGTGGATAGAGCATCGGCCTGCAGACTGAGAGGTCCCAGGTTCGATTCCGGTCAAGGGCATATGCCCGGGTTGTGGGCTCAATCCCCAGTGGGGGGGCGTGCATGAGGCAGCTGATCAATGATTCTCTCTCATCATTGATGTTTCTATCTCTCTCTTCCTCTCCCTTCCTCTATGAAATCCATAAAAATACATTAAAATTGAACTTTATGCATAGGACCACCAGGTCATAATATAAGATAAGCCTAACATGTTAAGAGATACACACACATCATCTTGTCATCAATTAATTAAGTGGCCTCCTGAGGTCCCCTTTGCAATTATATTTGACAGGTGATTTTTTCAGCTTTTCCTCTCCCAAGCACACTTCATGATTCCATCACTGCTTATGCGTCTATGGTCTTTACTTATTTTTCATCTGAATGTGACACCACTGAGAAGTTCTCATTTCAAATATGCCAAATAAGCTCTTCACACATCGGTAGAAAGCAAACGGCAAGAGCCATTGGACAATCAGCTAAGCTTTGAGTGCACTGCCCAACCACCACACAAATGAATCAGCACAGCATGGAAGCCTTAAGGCTTGGGGTGTTTGAAAACAACCTCTGCCCAAATAACTGGCCGGCAACTAAGCTATGCAGATACACAAATAAACCCTAAGAGGTTAGACTGAAAGAAATAAAAATTACAATTAAAATCCCGCATACACATCAGCAGCTACACACTACGGGGAAGACAAACCCTGCAGTTCAAATTCAGGAGAGCTATACCCCTTCACCCGCCCCCACCCCCCAAAAAAACCCTCAAAATTTGTAGTTGCTATAACATATTAGCTAAGATGTCCAGTTTTGAAATAAATATGAAATATGCAAAGAAAGTGTGACACATACTTAGAAGAAATAAGCAATCACTAGAAACTAACTTTTAGTGAGCCCAGATGTTGCTTTTTCAGAAAAAGACTTTAAAACAACTATTACAAATAAGTTCAAAGAATGAGAAAAAAAAGATAATTTAACAAGTCAAGAATATCGATGGAAAAATAAAAACCACACACACACACACACACGAAAATTTAGAGTTGATAAATACCACATTGAAAATTTTTAAAAGTCACTAGATAGGCTCAACAACGTATTAGAGATGGCAGAAGGAGGGAGGTATCAGTGAACTCGTAATAGAGCAATAGAAATTACTCAATCTGAACAGCAGAGTGAAAAAAAAAAAGATTAGGGAAAAGTGAACAGAGCCTCAAAGACCTGTGAGACAATGTAAACATATACTAGAAATTCCAGAAAGAAAGGAGAGATGGAATGGGGCAGAAAATTGCATACAAAGAAATAATGACCCCATCATTCTCAAATTTGATGAAAAAAATAAATCTACAAATTCAAAAAGCTTAACTAATCCTATGTAGGATAAACATAAAATAGCCACTCCTAGACAAAGAAAAAAATCCTGAAAGAAGGAAATATATATATATAAAAGTCCCCCCCCCTTTCTTTTTGTCTAGGTGTGGATATCTTTGTAACACTTTAAAATCAAAGACTCAAATAGGTTGAAAGAAAAAGGATGGGGAAAGATACATAATGCAAACAGAAACTATATGGTGCTGGCCTGGATTTGTCAGTCAAAATAAACATTAAAAATATATTTCTTGAGACCAACAGTAATATTTCATGATAAAGGGTCATTGCATTAGGAAGATTGAACAGTGGCAAATGGACAACACTAGTTCCAAAATACATGAAGGAAAACTGACAGAACTGAAAGTAGAAACAGACAATTCAACAATCGTAGCTGGGGATTTCAGTGCGCTTCTTATAGTAACTGATAGGACAACTCGACAGAAAATTAGTCAAGGTATACAGAGAAGACATGAACATAAACCCAGCCCTTGTAACCCACTTGAGATAAGCCAGCCAAGAAGGAAGGAGGGATTAGAGCAAAAGCAGGGTGTCCGTGGGCCAGAGCCGTAAGGGCTAAGCGGAGAGCCAGTGCTAAGTGTGAATGCCGAAGATCAGAAGACAATCCTTCCAAAGCAGAGAGGGAAACGACCTTTCTACTTAGAGGAACAGAGACACGAAGCTGGGCCACAGGAGTCAGGGGCGGCATAAAGGAAAGCCAGTTGAGGTCCACGCGGGAACTGACAACCAGAGGGCTGGTCCCAGAGAACGGACACGGAGTAAACTCCAGAAGGAATGAAAAAGTTTTTCTGAGATTCCACCAGAGATCATTTGTTCCAAAGCAACGTTGGGCCAGAAATCTGAGGAGCGCGGTCCAGCCTCCACCCTGTTGGGCCAGACAGAGTGGAGGCAGGAAAAAGAACTGGAGCTGAACAAGGTGCCAATCCAACCGGACTACGGCTGGGCCACGGTGAGATTAGGATAAAAAAATCCGGGTTTGTAAACCTATCCATTTGTCTGTTCTCATATTTGCTTTCTTTTCCTTCAGTTTTTTTTTTGTTTGTTGTTGTTTTTTTAAAAAATTCCAGCAAGTCCCAGCTGAACCCAGAGGAAAGCTGGGTTCCCACACCTAAATCAAGATAAACAGTGGACATGCTCCAGCGGCAGCGGTGGGGGAGCGGGACCTGAACTCGAGGAAGTGGAGTGGAAAGGAGTTCCAACAGTAGACATACCGAGACCTTCCTGCCTAGGGATTTTTACCTTTCCTTGTGCTTTTCCGTGAAGTTTGTGCTTGCACAGTGGCCTTGGACAGGAGGTGGAGACCTTGTGACTTCCCACTGTCAGGAGAACAAATAAAGAGTTGCCTTTGTGGAGTTGTAGAATGTTTATCATCCTAAAGAAAAGCATTTGTGTCCTCTCACAGGGAAATTCTGTCTTCTTATCTTAGAGCAGCCTCTAAAATAGTCTTCAGTGCCTTTATTTATTTTGTTTCCAGCTTTATAGAAATACTAAAGGCCCCGTGCATGAAATTTGTGCAAGGTTAGGGTCCCTACGCCTGGCCGGTGATCAGGGCTGATTGGGGCCTCCCAGCTGCTGGCAGGGCCTCCCTTCGTTCCACGCTGCCCCCTGGTGGTTAGTGCACATCATAGCAAGTGATTAGTCTCCAGGTCAAACTCCTGTGGGGACAATTTGCATATTAGACTTTCATATAGAGAGATAATTGACACATAGGATTGTGTAAGTTTAAGGTGCACATTTATCTGATACATGTATATATTAAAAAATGATTATTACAATAAGGTTAGTGCCTTTAATACAAGGGAAAGCCGTAAGCACTGGAAGGTTAGGTGACCAGTCTATGAGTACCCATCCAAGGGCAGACGCAAAGTTCAAAAGCAACCTCTACAGCTGCTCAGGTTAACATGACTATGAAATTAAACCCTCTTACCTGATTCCAATCAAGTGTCCTGCCCTGTCCTTTCCCCCTCCTCCCTTGCCAGGGAGTAGGATTTTGGAGGCTATTGCCTGGAGTAGAGCATCAAGGCTCAACCCCAAAGATGGGAAAGAGAACTCATTGACAAATATTGCTGTGAACTCCTAGTGTGTTTAAGAGCTTTGAGATAGCCAGAAAAAGTTGTATAACCCAGAGAGTACTAGGATATTGTTGTGGGTGCACAACGGCTTTCACAACTCTGAAATTGCCCAGATGTTGAGTGAAAGTCTATGTCTAGTTTTTTAAACTATACATATCTGGCTCCTTGTGTTAAGATTTTATACATTGTTTTTCCTCAATCTCTTCTGTATAATATAAATAGATGAAATATGATATTAACAAAAAGTTGTAATATTTTGAGAGTAATATGTAAATAATTTACAATTCTACTTTCTCTTTCTTCTTTACTTTCTATTGTGATGCTCACTTTTCAAAACACCTTTCCAAAGGAAATTTAGGAACGCAATGTCTTTGTCTTCTTATTTTTAAAATATATTTTTATTGATTTCAGAGAGGAAGGGAGAGAGAGAAACGTCAGTGATGAGAGAGAATCACTAATCAGCCGCTTCCTGCACACCCCACACTAGGGATAGAGCCCACAATCCAGGCGTGTGCCCTGACCGGGAATTGAACCGTGACCTCCATGTTCATAGGTCGATGCTCAAACACTGAGCATGTCAGCCGGGCTGTCTTCCTATTTTAACTGTTCTTCTCTGCTGTCTTGTCTATCAGAAATTCATGCAGCCAAACTGAAGAAAGTACAGTTATAAATTTACATAGCATAGTTTCTGTTATCATGCTTTTATAAAACCACATTTAGAGATTTGTAAAAATACAGTTAACAGGCTTAGAGTCCTATTGACCAAATATTTTTATTTCTAAAGAGGGCAGAAGTGGAGGATTTTGTGATTAAAATGTAAAGAAAATTTTAGCAAAAGAATTGTACAACCCTGGTAGTATAGAAGTTAAATGGATGGGGAAAAAAAGAAGAGAGGACACAGTGAAATCTTAATTTCTAGAAGATAAAAGCTAGCATAGGAATTCTATGAGAATTTATTCCTAAATAAAAGCAGGTCTCTCCCCCGCCCCCTTTTTTTTACGATTATATAATTTTGTAACAATACCACTAATTCTGTGTGCTGGAGTTATTCTCACAGTTTACCAAATATGATTTTGTTTATATTAGTGAAATTTAAAAGGATTCATTGTCAAATCAAAAAATGGACAAAATGTCTCTACCAAAGAGAAATGTAGCTGATTTTATAATAGCTAAGGCAATATGGTTTTACACAGTTCCTCTATTTACCAGTAGTGGAAGTATACTCATCACATGTAAACCTTGCAAATTCTATCCAATGTATGTTTATTAAACCAACGAATTGTTATTTTAGACAAGTAGAGACTTTTAAGCCTCAGGCTTTTGATAAATTGCAGAAGCCCGTGTAACTGCCGAGGACCAATCTGACAGGAATTGGCAGCAATAACAAACAGAACAATGAAGGTCCATTATCTTAGAGTTCACAGAAAAATGACTTGGCACCCAGCCAGTTGCATAATCAGTCTATTTTAGTATTTATCACACAAACCAATGGATTTTTCCAAATAGTAGTAAATTAGGTGTGGTTCTTTTTTTTTCTTTTTTTAAAAAGAGGATTTCCTGACAATCAGTCAGGAAGTTATGATAATATCTTTGTATATTTTCATAAAACGGTACATTATGCACCTATGATAAGAAACAATGGGCCCTTGGTATCAGCTTTTTTATTCTGCACCCTTTGGAGAATTTTATTTTCAATGGGTTTTTTTTGACTTGGTTAGTTTACCTCAATGATGACTTTACTATCGTCTAATTTCCTTGAAATATGTGCTTTGCCACGCTCCGTTGCAATAAATCAGGAGCACCACATTGCCTCCATGGAAGCCTGGCTTTCTCTCATTAGCAGAGGAGAGCAAAGCAGAGACAACACTGCTACTCAAACATTCCCTACAACATATAATTCAAGGGTGACTCATGTATGTGTTTGAAGTCCAATACAGTATCTGTATTTATTAGCACTTTGCAGTAATTGCTGCTCAAGTAACTTTTCTTGTTAACACAATATATCAAAACTAAACTTTCAAGTTGTTGGTTGTGAAAGAAAATATTCCTGAACCTCAAATCATTTAAGGTTATACCTAATATTGAAGTTGCCATAAAGAAGGTAAATATTTGTTTTCTAATATTAATAAGAAAATTCTTGATTTTTATTAATCAAATATACATACTCTAAACCCATTGACAAGTCTACCAATAAAATTAAAACATGGCTTACTCTTGTATGTATTTAGTGAAAAATTTTAAATTACACTAAAATAATCGCTCAAACATCAAATAATGCTCAAAATGTTCAAAAATTCAAAATCCATTCAAAATATGAATAAGGAACTCCTTCTTGTAAAATTTTATAAAGGGCAGCTACAAAAACTACAGCTAACATAATATTAGTGGTAAAGACTGAATGCTTTCCCAGAAGGAATGAGGTAAGGATATCTACTTCTACCTAAGATTGTACTGGAGGTCTTAGGCTGTGCAATACAGTAAGAAAAAAAAAAAAAATAGAAGGCACACATATTGAAAAAAAAAGTTAAATTGCCTTTATTTGCAGGCAAGATGATCACCTATAGAAAATCCTATGGAATTACAAAAAAAGCTACTAAAACTAATAATTGAGTTTATCAATATTGCAAGATATAAGATGAATGTATAAAAATCAATCATATTTCTAAATATTAGTGAAAAAATGCAACTTGAATTTTTAAAAAAGAATATCATTTAAAATAGCATCAAAAGTATTCAGTATTTAATGGGAAATCTGACCTAACATGTTCATATTTATACATTGGAAACTACAAAACACTGCTGAGAGAAATTAGAGAAGACTTAAATTAGTAGATGCCTAGGGTGTGTTCATGAATTAGAAAATGTGGTATTAGTAAAATGTCAATTCTTGCAGAATTGATCTGTAGATTCAGTGAAATCCCAATCAAAATCTTAGCATTCTTTTTATTTGTAGTAATTCATAATTTGATTCTAAAGTTCATATGAAAATGCAAAGTACCTGGAATAGTCAAACTGAAATTATATAACATAGTAGAGGCCCGATGCATGAAGATTCTTGCAAGAATGGGCCTTCCTTCCCCTGGCTGCGGGCACCACCTTCGCTTATATGTAGAATGCAAAGAACAAAATAAATGAGCAAACAAAACAGAAACAGACTATAGATACAGAGAACAAACTGATGGTTTGGGGGGGCTGGGTGATAAAGGTGAAGGGATTAAGAAGTACAAATTGTTAGTTTCAAAATAGTCATGGGGAGGTAAAGTACAGCATATGGAATATAGTTAGTAATATTGTAATAACCATTTTAACAAATTAACTCTGGGTTCAGTATTGATAAGCCATTGTAGGGGGCACCAGTTGACATGAGATGATTAATTAGGAGGTTATTGCTTGGAGTCCAAAAGGAATTATTGTGGTGTGACCTGACTGGAAGTGGTATAGATATAAAAGAGGGGACAGAGGCAAGAGGAGATAAAAGCAATAGTATAAGTAAGAGGTTGAGTATGAGGGATGTGAAGGAGAGTGAAGTGTTAAGAGTGGCTCCTTTATTCCCAGCTGACTTTGGGGACAACGGAAGCACTCCAGATTTAAGCAAGACAAACTTTGCAGATCTTAATTGCTGTTTCCGCAAAATAAGAGGCACTCTTTTCTCTCAAGTCTTGTCCACTTCTAAAATTGAATGTCTGTATCGTATAATTCAATCATTTTTGTAGTTTCCAATGTATAGATATGAACATGTTAGGTCAGATTTCTCACTAAATACTGAATAAGGTGTGGTCTAATTAGAGTAGAAACAGGTAAATGCATTAGTTATCTATTGTTATATAAAAAGTTACTCGAGCCGAAACCGGTTTGGCTCAGTGGATAGAGCATCGGCCTGCGGACTGAGGGGGCCCCGGTTTGATTCCGGTCAAGGGCATGTACCTGGGTTGCGGGCACATCCCCAGTGGGAGATGTGCAGGAGGCAGCTGATCGATGTTTTTCTCTCATCGATGTTTCTAACTCTCTATCTCTCTCCCTTCCTCTCTGTAAAAAATCAATAAAATATATTTTAAAAAAAAAAGTTACTCCAAACCTTAGTGACTTAAAAAAAGAAACACTTCTCATCTCACAGTGTCTGCGGGCCAGGGATTCCGGAACAGCTTAGCTGGGTGGTCCTGGCTCAGGCCACAGCCAGCTGAAGGCTTGACTGAAGTGGGAAAAGTCATCTGCTGCCATAGAGGCTCACACGGCTGTCGGCAGAAGTCCTCAGGTCCTCACTGGCTCCTGGCAGGCCTTCATTTTTCCCCATCTGGGCCTCTCCATAGGTTCTTTGAGCGTCCTCATCACATGGCACCTGGCTTGCCCCAAAGCCATTCATCCCAGTGATCCCAGAGAGAGCCGGGAAGGAGGGTGCAGTGCCTTTTATGATCTAGTCTCAGAAGTCACATAACATCAATTCTACTTTATTCTAGTTGTTAGAAGCAAGTCACTATGTGCAGCACATACTCATGGGGTAGGGAATTAGGCTCTATCTCTTGAAGGAAGGAGTCTCAATTAATTCGTGGATGTAATTAAAAATCACCACAGTAACATTTAAATCTCATCCACTTGAAATTTTGCAAAGAGCTGGGCACTTTTCTCTATAGCAAATAACACTGTTTTGTATATATATGTACTAGAGGCCCGGTGCACGAAAATGTGTGCACTCGTGAGGGTAGGCTGGGGTCCCTCAGCCCAGCCTGTGCCCTCTCACAGTCTGGGACCCCTCAGGAGATAACGACCTGATGGCTTAGGCCCACTCCCGGGTGGCAGAGGGCAGGCGCAATCCCTAGGTGCAGCCTCTGGTCAGGCTCAGAGCAGGGCTGACTGGGGAGTTGGGGCACTGCCCCCTGTCATGCACAGAGCAGGGCGGATCGGGAGGTTGCAATGCCACCTTCAGTCACGCTCAGGGTAGGGCTGATTGCGGGGTTGGGGCACCGCCCCCTGTCACACTTAAGGCAGGGTCGATGGGCAGGTTGTGGCGCCACCCCCTGTCACAGAGCAGGGCCCATCAGGGGGGTTGGGGCTCCGTACCCTGTCATGCACAGAGCAGGGTCGATCAGGGGGTTGGGGAGCTCCCGCTATCACGCACAGAGCAGGGCCCATCAAGGGGTTAGGGAGCTCCCCCCTGTCACTCATAGAGTAGGGCCAATAGGGGAGTTGGGGCACCGCCCCCTGTCACACACAGAGCAGGGCGGATCAGGGTATTGGGGTGCCACACCCTGTCACACTCAGGGCAGGGCCGAT
>NW_006288719.1:174724-175175 GCF_000327345.1 Myotis davidii
GGCTTTACCCTTTTACTATATAGGATAGAGGCCTGGTGCACGGGTGGGGGCTGGCTGGTTTGCCCTGCAGGGTGCCCTGGATCAGGGTGGGGGTCCCCACTGGGGTGCCTGGCCAGCCTGGGTAAGGGGATGATGGTTGTTTGCAGCTAGTCACACCCCCTTCAGGCTGGGGGTCCCCACTGGGGTGCCTGGCCAGTCTGGGTGAGGGGCTGAGGGCTGTTTTCAGGCTGGCGGGTGACTGAAGCTCCCAACAGCTCCTCTTTTCTTTTTTGTTTTATTCTGGCCTAGCTTTAGCTCTGAGTCTTGGGTCCAGCTCTGAGGCCTTGGCTGCTGAAAGCAGGAATCTAGGGTTTGTTTGGGTTCTATAATTCCAACATTGTTTCGGTCCTGCTCGCTCCAGCTCTGATGGCTGAAAGCAGGTTTCTGGGTTTTGTTTAGCTTCTATAATGCC
>NW_006288719.1:175214-182153 GCF_000327345.1 Myotis davidii
TGATTTCAGAGGGTAAGAGAAAGGGAAAGAAAGAGAGAAACATCAATGATGAGAGAGAATCATTGATCAGTTGCCTCCTGCATGCCCCCACTGGGGATTGAGCCCGCAATCCAGGCATGTGCCCTGACCCAGAATCGAACCAGTGACCTCCTGGTTCCTGGGTCGATGCTCAACCATTGAGCAACACCAGCTGGGCAACACTGTTTTATAGATTCAACTAAATTAAAATAAATTGGAAGTGTTATAAATTAGAAAACAATTGCCTAGAATGCTCAGTGTTAAAGTCCAGGCAAGTTTTATTATGTATATATTTACATATCTGTATTATTGAGTGTCATTGAGCAACAAACGAAAGAATATTTGGGTGAAAAATTATGAAACATCATGGCAAGTGATTCTGTATATAAATGTTTAATTCATATGTTGTAAAATACACAATGCATTCTAGAAATTACACCTTGTTATATATGAGAATCAAATATTTTACATGTGAATCAGAGTTGAAGAATCTTGGAGCTTCAAGAAAGTTTACAGACCATCTGTCTAATCCAGCTTCCTTATTTAATAGATGAGAAAAATAAGAGTCCAGTTTTTAAAAAAATGTGGTTTTTTTTCCTAGAGCTTTCACACAGTTAGTGGCAGAAAAACACTGTTGATGCGATGGCCATTTCACAATAATGATGGAGAAGGAATTCAATGCTCTTTCAGTCCTGCAAATCTGCATGTCTGAAAACAATCTCTAGGAAAGGCACAATAGGTGTAACATTCTCCCTCTTTCAATGTTATTTGCAAGTAAGTTACAGACTAGTCCACTGGCTCTTTCCAGGTTACTTAGCAACTTGTTTATAGAAATTTGGAATCAAGCCAAAGGTATATATTGCCTCATTTAGACTTTCTTCACTCATTTATTACTTACCTCTGAGATTTTATTGCTGTTATCACAGACTAAATTGGCTTCATTATATAAGCAAAGATGATTGAGTAAAAACTTTGTCTTAGTTGAAGATTAAAATGCCCATATCTGTGAACACATTATGAACTATGTACATATATAATTTGATCTTAGATAGGGAGAGAATAAAGCTAGAAATAGGTCTGCGGTTTTTTTGACTCTTAGTTCAGGCACATTAGCCATGAAACCTCTATTGACTGTACTGAAATTTTAAAGCTTATATCAGCAATTAAATTTGTATGGCTTTAAAGGCATACAAAGCAAATGATAAGATAGTTTTATTTACCTTGTCTATTTTTTTTCTCGAGGGCTATTATATTGGCAAACAAATTGTGAATATGTACTTAAATATACAAGATAGTGTGAATAGGGTAAAATACCATGGTTTATAAAAAAAATTTTTCTTTTGCATTTCTTTCTATTCAAAGATTTTAAAAATAGTTGTCATTTTACATGGTTATGGCTTTTATAAAATGGTAAATAAAAATTTTTGATGGAAAATTTTATTACATTACTATGCTTTAGTTTAATTCAATATCTAACTCTAGTAAAATCATTGGATGAAACTATATTTTTCAAAGAAATAGGAAATGAAAGGTGTACTTTATCAAGTTATCTCTATAAGTTCATTTATTTAACAAGCAATATTGGATGCCTCACTTGCCATTGTTCTTATAGTTCCTATATTTCCAGTTACTCAATATACATTTGTTTGTAGGTTGCCTATAGACACTTAAAAGTCAGCATCTTCCTAAACTGCCTAATTATCTTGATCTCTCTGTTCCACTTCTTTTATACTCCCTACTTATCATAATGGTACCTATTAGAAACCCTGAAATCATTTTACTATCTCTCTCTTACCCCTCAAATCTTTTGAAAGATTCTACTTCATCTTCACAACCTCCCAAGTTGTCCTTCTTGGTCCTTGACCTTTACAGCAAAAGTCTACCTAAGCTGTCTCTGATGACCTCACCATCCTCTCTCCCTATCACACTCTTTGTAACAAAAAGACTTAGTAATAGGTTGGTTTGGTTTTGGCCTTTCCTTTTTATACATATTTTGTGCTAGTTCCTCAAAGATGAAGGGCAAATTCTGAACTTCCCAACCTGATCTCAATTCACCTTTCTGAAACCTCTGGTTATAAACATCTTTGTCTCTCTAAACATCAACCCCATCTTGCCACCCAGTCTCCAGAGCTTATTGCTCCCTACCACTTCTCCCTTTAATCTCCCCTCCTCTGTGGCTCTCAACTGCCTTCTCTTCTGTCTCCCTTGACACACTTTGTCTACCTTTATAATAGCTCATATTGCAGTTTGTTTGATTTTCTCATTACTGAATCTAGGGGGTAGAGACCAAGTCTTATTTACAGCAGGAAAGGGTTGAGTTTGTTCTATATCAAAAAACTTCCATTTATAAGCCATACTTGCAAAAAGGAATTTTCTTCATTTTCAAGAAGTACTTTTATATATGCTAGTGAGACAAATGCTTTGTAGTTATTCCAGAATTCAAAATTAGACAACATATTGTGGTGGAGCAACATAGGATTGTAACAAAAAGACTTAGTAATAGGTTGGTTTGGTTTTGGCCTTTCCTTTTTATACATATTTTGTGCTAGTTCCTCAAAGATGAAGGGCAAATTCTGAACTTCCCAACCTGATCTCAATTCACCTTTCTGAAACCTCTGGTTATAAACATCTTTGTGCTATATCTAAAAAATTTTTTTATATTTTTTATATGCTATTATCAGCCGTTACAAAAATTTTTGTAACGGCTGATAATAGCATCAGATTTTTTTTTTCTGAAAAAAGTTTCAGCAAATATATATTGCCCCTTTGAAATCTGAAGTGTTGGAATTAAACTGAGAAAGACAATTTTCAATTGTCTCTAATATTTCATTTAAAAGTGCATATTGCCCTGGCTGGTGTGGCTCAGTTGTTTGTGTGTGGTCCTATGTACCAAGAGCTTGCTGGTTCAATTCCCAGTCAGGGCACATGCCTGGGTTGTGGGCTCCATCCCCAGTAAGGGGCAAGCAGGAGGCAACAATTAATGTCTCTCTCTCACATTGATGTTTCTCTCTCTCTCTCTCTCTCTCTCTCTCCCTCCCTTTCACTCTCTCTAAGATAAATACATGCACCAAACCACATTAAAGGTGCATATATTTGATGTAAGTAACAAGAAAACAATGGTGGTGTGTAGATTAAGTTATAATCAATAGTAAACTTGACTCCTGACTATAAAATCCTGTCCACTCAGTTCCCAGTTCTTCACAGAAGAAGCTCACACTTAGGAAACAGTGGCTTTGTTACCAGTGATGTTGGCTCCCGGTTCTTGAGTTTGGCAAAGAAAAAATTCAGAGTGCAAAAGGAAGTTTATCTATTATGCAAAGCAAAGGTACACTCCAAGGGAAGATTCGAACGGGCTGCTCAGAGAACTGCGCTGGTCCTTTAGAAAGAGAGTCCCAGATGCAGAAGTGAGCCAGCTGGGCTGCATGGATTCAGGAAACAAATTATAGAGGCAAAAAAAAGGGGGGGCCCTTGGAGACAGGTTCAGGGGGTTAGCTGCCTCGGCCTGCTGCTCCTCTGGCTGCAAGGCTCAGGGGGCCTCTTAGAGCTTAGGACAGTGATGGCGAACCTATGACATGCGTGTCAGAGGTGACACGTGAACTCATTTTTTGGTTGATTTTTCTTTGTTAAATGCCATTTAAATATATAAAATGAATATCAAAAATATGTCTTTATTTTATTATGGTTGCAAATAACAAAAAATTTCTGTATGTGACACGGCACCAGAGTTAAGTTAGGGTTTTTCAAAATGCTGACACACCAAGTTCAAAAGGTTCGCCATCACTGGCTTAGGAGAAAGACAGCAAAGATAAATGCTTGAAGAAAGAAGGTATGGGCTTGCTCTAGTCCAGTGGTTCTCAACCTTGGCCGCACATTAGAATCACCTGGGAATCTTTTTAAAATCCTGATTTCTGGGCCTCATTCTCTGGAAATTCTGTTTCTTTGTTATGGGGTGGGGCCACAACATTAGTAACAAAAAAAAAACACAGAATTTCCGGAGGATGAGGCCCAGGATTTTAAAAAGATTCCCAGGTGATTTTAATGTGCAGCCAAGGTTGAGAACCACTGCTCTAGTCTAAAGAGAGAGAGCAATGCACCTGGGTCCTCTTAAGGGGTTTTAAAATCTGTTTTCTAAAGGCAGGAATTCTAGAGGAGATCTCAGGACAGGATCTCACTAGAATATTCATCAGCTTTCCAGACTTGTCCTTTAATGTGCCGATTCATCAAAATGAGCTTATGGAGTCAGGGTCCTGGTTTCTACCTATTGGTCAGCTCTAGGGGGGTCAGTAATCATTGCATCTGGTCCTCATGTCAGCTGTCACGCAGTTTCCTCTGGTTTTGCTGCTTTTCTGGGCCTGGAGCTGAAACCTAGATGTTATCAATAGTTTGACCAAACCTCTGTCTCCATGGTCAACAGACCCGAGGCTTCGAGGCTTCTTTCCCAAGATTATTTGATGCTGATCAGGACCTCATTGCCTCGAGGGCTTAATGCTTACGGGAGTGGTCATGCAAGAGGAAAGGAGGCAGGTGAGTCAGGGTGCTGACTGAGGCACGTCTGAATCAGCCACCTGTCTGCCTTTCCCTATTCCACTTGCCAAGGACTTTTCCAAGCTTCCTACTATCCTGCCTCAGCTTTGCTAGTTTTGTGTAACTGACAACCCACATTGTAGTGACACTTTGATTTCTTTACACTGCGAAAGTAATGTCGAAAATACTGAATAAAGGAAAAATATGCCCATAGAAACACTATCTAAAGACAACTCTGGTTTCAATCTTGCTTTTTTTCCTAACACCTCATAGTTGTTTTTTTTGTTTGTTTGCTTTAATCCTCACCCGTGGATATTTTTCTATTGCTTTTTAAAAAATGTATTTTTATTGATTTCAGAGAGAAAGGGAGAGGGAGATGGAAACATCAAGGATGAGAACCATTGATCAGCTGCCTCCTACATGCCCCCTACTGGAGATGGAGTCTGAAACCCAGGCCTGTGCCCTTGACTGGAATCAAACCCAGGACTTTTCGGTCTGCAGGTAAATGTTCTATCGATTGTAGAAAACCGGCTAGGGCAGTGTTTTGGTTTTTTTGTTTGTTTGTTGTTGTTTTTTTGGTGTGTGTGTGTGTGTTTAAATGTGGATGCGATAATACTGCATGGATAGTGTTATAACTTTTTCCCCACTTAATACTATAAAATCCCACTTGCTATGATGTTATACTATAACATATAAACATTTAAAATTGTTACTGAAATGCTAGAGTAGACAAACTTTTTATTTTTGCACCTTATAAATAATACTGTGAGGTAGAGTTTATGCACAAAGCTTTTGCTGTTTCAGATTTTTGCATTCAGAAAGAATCCCAGACATGAGACGGGGTTTCCACGTACATTTTTGTAAGTTGAATCACGGTGCCAAATTGCTTTTTAAACAGGTTGTTTCTGTTTATACTCCCACTCAATGTCTGGGAGTATCCTATTTATCTCATTAGTCTTGGATATTATCTTTTACTTAAACATTTACTAATATGATAGCCAAGGGAAATGTTACAATTTCTGGTCTGGGTACTGTGCCCTGGGATGGAGAAAAATGAAGGTTTTGGAGTGAAATGTAACTGGTTTGGTCATGGCTTTGCCACTTTCCAGCTGTTACATTGAGCAAATTACTTAGCTACTTTGAGGTTTTTCTTTAGTCATTGTCCTTCCCCCTCTATCCCCAAACACAGGGCTGTTGCCATTATTAAAAGAAAGTCATATAAAAGCATTTCACACCAGGGGGTGGCACATGATGAGCAACAGTGAATCCATTTTACATTGCAAGAGTGTTTTATATACTTTTAATTCATATACCACTGAGGAATTTACATATTAGTTTGACTATTATGCATGCCACTTGATGTGGATAATTCTTCCCATCCAGGAAGGCCAGGGAGCAGTCTTTGAGTTAAAATACACACACACCTGATTTCCATCCTTGAGAAATATGCAATCTAAAGGCTTTTGAGTTAAACTCTTGGGGCTTTTCATTGTTTGCAGGGCAATGGCGGAAAGTCACTGAAGAGTAAGCATAGTCAGTGACCTGTGGAGAGAGTTCCGGGAAAAGCTACCCTCTCAGAGAAGGCAAACGGTAAGGAAGGAAGGATATGAGTTATTGTTCTATAAAAGTTAAGTATACTCGTGAGGTCTTATTTGAATCTAAAGTTTGTTCATAAAAGGTAAACTATATGAAGTGTTGCAAACAGGGCAAACTAGGCTAATCTGATTTGGTGCACTTGCTGGGTTTTTTGTTGTTTTTTTTTATACTCAAAGCAAGTTTAGGTCTTTGCATCCCAGCAGAAAATAGGGGGGAGAGGGAGCAAGGTGACACACACTGACCAGAAGTCCATCTACTCCCAGCCACTAAGATGCCTAGGCTAGTGTTATACTATCATCAAATGCCTTTCTCTAAATTTAGAATAATTTACGTTTGGTGGCTCTTTGGGGCTCTACTTGCAACTTTTTCATGGGCTTCACAACTGCCAAAGAATGTGGGTGGTGATACAAAATCACCCAATATCCTTGCCCGGATAAAAATGTGCACTCTCGTTTGAGGCCATATCCATCGAGGCTTTGGTTAAGAGTTTAAACACTGCCCCTGAGAAAGCACGATTGTCTACTTGGGTAAAACCTGCCAAGATAACTTAAACGTTCTTTGTGGCAAATACAAATCCCCCTGAAAGGCCCATTTTTCTCCCCTGACCCAGGCTTTTCAAGCCCCACAGCCAACGACCACGCTCGATTCGGTCCCGGGTTCCCCGCGGGAGGAGCTGCTCCTCGGGGGCCGCGCAGACGCCCGCGGCGCGTCTCCTGGCACCAGCGGGAGTTTCAAGTTTCCACTCGCGGGGAGCGGCGGGCGCGCTCGGGGGGGGG
This sequence comes from Myotis davidii, assembly GCF_000327345.1. NCBI lineage: Eukaryota > Metazoa > Chordata > Mammalia > Chiroptera > Vespertilionidae > Myotis > Myotis davidii. The sequence goes on from NW_006288719.1 coordinate 182,129, forward strand.
CGGCTCCGCGCAGCCCGCTTCGCTC
>NW_006288719.1:183015-184660 GCF_000327345.1 Myotis davidii
AGGGGGGGGGTTGAGCACCTCCCGGCCCCCCTTCCTGCGAAGGGCCCTGAACTGAGTTCCCCGGCCACCTGGGAAAGGGGGGCACGGCATGATTTCAGTTTAAAGAAAGCACCCTGCTTCCTATGCAGATACCGTGGCTCCTTAGCCACTCCCACTATTTGGTGTTTTATTTTCCCCTTTAGGGGTGGTTCTTCATGAGGTTGGAAGTGTGAAGTCAACTTCATCAAAGATACATACGTTGAAATAACAGTTGACATTCTCCAGAAGACATTTTAACGAGTCCGGTGGCACCAAGACGGGCATGATGTGAACCTAAAAGCCCGAGATAGTTAGGGTTTATTTGATAAATGAGCACTTGGACATAGACATTGCCATCTATTGTTTACGCTGCATTTTTTTTTAGAACACGAACACTAAATACCCCGTTATATTGCTGACGGAGCTCTGAAGGAACAATTGCCCCGTTCATTTTGCTGGATAAATAATGGTTTAATCCATTTGCCAAAACAGCATGCTTAGATTCGAGAAGGGATTAATACTCAGACTTCTTTATTTTCAGAATTCCATTGCTTTCCCCGGTGTGCCTTGTCTTCCAGAGAGACTAACAATAACAGTTTACCTCCAGGAGGACGGCATTTAGAACACTCATTTTGAAGTCAATAGTATGCTGTAAAAAGGATTGCACTGACTTTTGTTTAATCACTTTTATGTAGGATGGGATTTAATAAACAGTACATTATTCGTAAGGAATGGATATCTAATATCTATACATTGGAATGCTTTACAGTTTCATTTAAATGAGACAAAATTTGACTATGGCATTTAGAAATAGTAAATTATTGCCCTTGTGGATGATACATTGTTTTGTTTACTCCCGTATCCTCACACATGGAAGAGCAGGTACGAGAGCTCAGAAATACTTGTAGAATAAGTGTAATTTTGGTGTATGGAGAGTGTATTGCATCTGTCTTTCGTTTTATGCATTACTTCTTAACGGGAAATTAAATTCATTCTTTTTCCTGGTGTAAGAAATGACAGGCTTTACTATTCTTTCTCCCTCTTGCTAATTCTCAGTAGTCTCAGGGAGAGGGAGCAAGGCTTGTTTCTTGTTTATTGCTTCACTGTTCCCAAGAGCAGAATTGGATTTTACTATTTTTATCCTTTGCAGGCTGTTGAAAGTGTACATATTTCATTTTAATTTCAGTTCTCAATCTTTAGTCTATGCATCGTCTGCTATAGTAGAGTCTGAAATGTTGGATGATGGTGGGAGGCTTGCTTTTCATTCATTTCTAACTTACTGCATTTTAACCTACGCCATTTAAAAATGGCAAATTTTAACTAATACTTCCCAAAGACCAAAGCCTTAAAAAAAAAGTGTTCTCTTAAGATTGTGAAGACTGAGCTATGCTGGTAGAGCATACCTGATAGGTAATAAATTCCATTAGCTATAATGGAGTTTTATGCTACTTTTGTGAATCTAGGAAGTAGATTCTTGGATGGTGTGGACCTCCTGCAGACCAAAAGCTAGGGCAGTGATGGCGAACCTATGACACGTGTGTCAGAGGTGACACGCGAACTCATTCTTTGATTGACTTTTCTTTGTTAAATGGCATTTAAATATATAAAATAAATATCAAAAATATAA
>NW_006288719.1:184708-203993 GCF_000327345.1 Myotis davidii
CCCCAACGGGGGCATGTGCCCCGGGCAGGAATCAAACCCGAGATCCTTCAGTCTGCAGGCTGGCCGAGGCTCTATCCACTGAACCAAACCAGCTAGGGCAAGGGTGCACTTCTTACCTACATAGATACTACTCTTGGGTACTGGATCAGTGGAACTGGATTGCATTGCTGTGGACTCCACCCTTCCCAGGTGGTTTTAAGCCTCAGGCTGTACTGTGGGGGAACTCCCCTAGCTTCTGCAGTCAGTCAGCGTCTCCTCACCTCTCCCCAGGGGTGGAAGTGGCCAGTCTGACCCTGGAGAGTTCCTCGATGTCTGGCTTCCTTCAGAGAACTTCTGCCTTTCCTTTTCATTTTAGTTCCTGGAATATGTCTCAATATTAACTTATATTGAACATATATTTTAAACCATTTTGAAAGGCTAAAAAAGTAATACATTTTAGGAGAAAGTTTAAAGACCGAAAAAGATGTAAAGGGAAAAGTAAAAGTCCTCACTCCCCAGAACCCTCACTTTCCCAGTCATATTTCTCATTGGTAATTGCTACTAGCAATTCCTTGTATATAGAAAATGCCAGTACTTATATATATATTTTATAGATCTTATTTTTTACTTTAAAGTCTGTAAAAATAAGGTTATTTTGTAACAGATGTTGAAAGGGTGTTTATTATTGTTAAACATTAATTAATGTTTCTCAGAATTCTATCATTTGAATGGAATAACACAATGGAATTTCCTATAACAGCTATTTTCAGCTGGGTGCCGCAAGAATTTTTAAAACATGCAATACCTGACTATTTAGTTAGGGTCACTGACCTCTTTTCCCTTAGCTTGTCAAATAAAAAAATGACAACAGCCAGTACAACAATAGCTGTCCAGTGTGAATGAATCAAAATTACACCAATTTTTTTTTGTCAGATGGACAAAAACATATGTTTTTTGGTGTGCCACAGAATTTTAGTAATTATGTGTACCATGAGATGAAAAAGGTTAAAATGGCTGTCCTATAATAATTCTTAAATGTGCTTATGTATATGTGCACATTTTCTTGACTAATGATTAAAGGTGAAATTTGCCTTTTGTTTTCTTAGAGTAAGGTATATAAATGCCAGTGGAAAATGGTGTCCTTTGAAAAAGGGTTTATGATTTTGGGTGGTGAAATGTCCATATAATGTGTATCTTTATACCAGGGATCTGTTTGGAAGGAAAATATGGTCCATTTGATTCACTTCCTTATTCTATTTTTAACTCTAATGTCAGACTCCTGGAAGAGAGCTACTCATTCAGGTTAGATATAGAGGGTGATTTTTTTCTTTGAATAATTACTATGTATGTAGAGAAATTTTTCAAATTCACTAATTTACTTATTTTTATTTGGTGAGTAGATGCAAATTTGCATATGAATTAAGTTTTATTTTTTTTTCTACTGTAATATCTGATAACAAAATATTGTTACATTTTAACAGTATGTTATATATAAATAAGGTAACTAGACTACATCAAATGATCTAATGGGTATGAATAGAATGCGCAAGAAAAGTTTGTTACTTTACGTTTCTACATAATCTGTACACATTTTAAATAAACTATTTTTAAGTTCTAGTAAAGTTGATTTAAGAGAGATAATCTCTTTACTGTTAACCATTTAGAGATCAGGTCAGATCTTTGCAAGGCCAAATCCAGCCTGCTTTTGTAAATAAAATTTTTTAAAAATCTTAATTCTCACCCGAGGATATGTTTTCATTGATTTTAGAAGGAGAGAAAGTAACATCCATATGAGAGAGAAACATTGATAGGTTGCCTCTCCTAGGTGTAGGTGCCCCACCTGGGGACAGAACTGCAAGCTAGGTATGTGCCCTGATGGGAATCAAACCCCCCATGACCTTTCAGTGTATGGCACGATGCTCCAACCAACTGAGCCATGGATGCAAAATAAAGTTTTATTGTAACACAGAAATGCCATTTGTTTACATATTGGTTGCTCTTGAGCTATAATAGCAGAGTTTGCACTTTTTGCAAAACCTAGAGTAAATACTATGTGGCCCTTTATAGAAAAAGTTTGCTAACCCCAGCTTTAGAGAGAAAAAAACATCTTAATGGAAGAATGTCTTAGATACAGTATCAAAGAAGGAGGTACTGCATTGTTTTAGTTTCTCCACAATTACAGAAACTATAAAGTTATGAATTTCAGTATCAGTAATTGATATATATATTTTTCTGAGTTGTAGATAGTCTCCGGGCTTTCAGGACCTTAAATATGTCTTTGTGAAAAGTTGTAATTAATAAGGATGGCTGCAGGTGAAATTGTGAAGTGAGCAGTCTTCACTTTCAAATCCTTATATCATTTAAGATGCTTTGGCTGTTATAACAGAAAAGTCTCAAACATGCTTCAATAATGAGGAAATTTACCATCTTACATAATAAAGTCTAGAGGCTCAAGAATAACAATAATGATATCAAGGACTCATTCTTGTACCAATTCTCTGCCCTGTGGTCTTCCCTTCAGCTTCATAGTTAAAACTGCTTTCCCTTGCTTCCAGGATGGCTGCAGCAGGGCTAGCATCCCATTCTGTTCAGTATCCAACTGTCTCTCTCCCAGAAGCCCCCTCCTTCCCCCCCAGCAGATACCTAGTCGCCTTGGTCAGGATTGGGTACTTTATATACCTAACCAGTCACTGGCGATGGTAATGGAATTGCCCTTCTTCTAACAGTTCCCTTTAGAATATTTTCCTTAGTCATACACCAAATGTCTTGGGTTCTTTCTTACGGCCATTCCAAATCAGATCCAAGATTGATCTGTCATACATAATCTAGCATGAATATGTGAGTTCATATCTTTATGGGTACCACATTTACTTAAATTATGTAATGAAGGTGTTGATTTCCTGCTAAAATACTTTAAGGCAGGGGTTGACAAGTTGGCCTATGAGCCAAATCCAGCCTGCTGCCTGTTTTTGTAAATAAAGTTTTATTTGAATACATTATAACTCATTTGTTTACATATTACCCATGTCTGCTTTCAGGCTACAACAACAGAGGTGTTGCAACATAGACCTTAAGATCCACAAAACTTAAAAAGTTTACTTCTTTGGTCCTTTACTGAAAAAGTTTGCCAACCCCTGCTTTAAGATATCTTTCATACATTCAGATATTTATAATCATATGCCAAATACTCTTTACATTTGAGGTGTAAACTACAGAGAAGGTCACACTCTGATGGAATATAGTTGTACCATATTGTACATCATAGGGTGTTACGCACTTCTGTGTGTATAAACGAGTAAATACTTCAGTGCAACGGATTTAAACCTATCTTTGTTTTTCTATTTTTAACATTTATTATATAAATTTTTTATGTTTCCATAAAGGTAAAATGAGGAAATTGGACTGGATTTAACTTTCTTATCTTTTGGTGTTTAAAATTAGTCATTGTGAATGATAATGTTATTTTTCTACCTACCTTGGGAATAATACAGATATGGTGTTTCTTTTAAATTTATAAAATTAATTTAGAAGAGAATGTAAATTCAATATAAAAATTTTAAAAATATTGCAGTTTTCCTTTATATTTAAATTCTAGACATTGCATTTTCAGTAACATGTATATTTTGCTAAAAATGTTGAATATTTCATTTCCTTGAAAATATTTTTAAAAAAATATTTTTATTGATTTCAGAGAGGAAGGGAGAGGGAGAGAGAGATAGAAACATCATTGATCGGCTGCCTCTCATACGCCCCCTACTGGGGATGAGCCTGCAACCCAGGCATATGCCCTTGACCAGAATCGAGCCTGCGACCCTTCAGTCCGCAGGCTGACACTCTATCCACTGAGCCAAGCTGATTAGTGCCCTTGAAAATATTCTTGAACAAAAATAATTTCCTACAAAAAAGTACTTAATTTCTTATTTAGAACTGCATATCACCCTTACACGAAATTCATTTACAGAGGTGATTATTCCAGTATTAATGTGCTCTAGTCATTGCTTGGGATGAACTTGTCTAGAATGATGTTAGAAAAGGGCAGAATGTCAAGAGCCCAGGACTAGGATTTCCATGGACCTCTGACTTTGTGAACTAGCCTCAGTACTTTGTGCAAGTCACTTACCTTAACCTGCATTTCCTTAGAAGAATGAAGGATTGTGACACCTATGTTGGGCAGGGGGAGGAAGAGCTGTTATGAAAATTATATAATGTAGATACAGTGGTTGAATCATGAGCATTCTACAACTACTCCCTCCATTCACTACCCTTGTCCTTGCCTTTGGCCTATTTCTTTATTTGCAAAATGGAGCTTAAAATTCTTGTCCTTTTTATTTCACTTAGGGAATCACATGGCATTATATTGGTAAAAGTGCGTTATTATTGCTATTAAATACAGTCTTAACACTGAGCTAAACATATTTCTGTGTATATTAGAGGTTTTAAGCCTATCAGTCTGTGAACTTGGAAAGGGAAAAAGGTTACATCTTTACATATTTCCTTTCATTATGAAAGTGGGCAGCGGTAGCAATTAGCAGTAGCAGAGACTGTTTCCAATAGAAGTTGCAGATCCATTACTGTTGCAGATATCTTAAAACGACATTCATACTCATCATTACTTAGAAGTTTAATTATTAGGCCCACTAATAGATATTGTTTAAAGAGTAATAAAGAAGCACATATATTACTATTTTATAAATTTGTGCTTTTTATATTTTTATAATTTCAATGTAATTATTTTTGGTGTTATTTTAGTGTGTGCATTTTCAGTGTCATTTATTGATTGATTTTTAAGAGAAAGGAAGGGAGAGAGAAACATTGATTTGTTATTCCACGTGTTTGTGTGTTCATTGGTTGATTCTTGTATGCGTCCTGACCAGGGATTGAGCCCACAACCTTGGGACAGTGCTAACCCACTGACCTACCAGGCCAGGCCTACTGTGTGCATTTAAAAATACTTTCCTAGGAAGAGCTTCGCAGGCTTCTCCAGAGGGGCCTGTGGTGGCAGAAGATTAAGAACTTTTTTTTTTGTAGATGCTGTTATTGTGTTGATTTGACTGCCAGAGTCACCTTATTAAATCAGTTTATTAGCAGAGGGATTCTTTTGTCACTTTTTTAGTCTGTGGAGAGACCAAAATTGTGCTCAGAGATTTCTTTTGTGTTGAGAAAAAAGAACAAAAACAAAAAAATTTACAGGTAGGTTTGGGTAAAAGGCAGGAAAAATTACATTTAGGCTTAGGGAAAAGAATATCAAGAGTAAAATTAGGCAGCCTGGTAAAAACTATTGAAGCTTTAATGTAGGCCTAGTATGGACTAGACTTAACACCTGCTTTACCTCCTGACAGGTGGGAAGGAGTGTTTTGCTGCTGACTCACTAGAGCTCAAGGTGTTGAGTACGAGGCTGTTTTTCCATCGTGTGATTTAGAGAGGAGGCTGTTTTAGGGTCCCCGTTAGAGTTAAAGGACAAAGAAGAGAATGTTTTATTTATAAAATGTGACACATTTAGTGTTGAGGACATATTCATACATGCAATTTTCTGGAAGTGGGACGTGTCTTCTGGCAGCATCTCTTAATTTTTGGTTATTTTGCTGCCATGATTGTGTTTCATTGCTGATGGGGAGTCAGTAAGGATAAAAGGTAGGGTCAGCCCACTCTGAGAAATTTATGAAGAGTGGGAGGAGGGGAGAATAGTTGATATTTATTATATATCTTTGATATACAGTGGCTTAGGTGATTATATATTGCCATTTTTTTAGAAAGGAAAGAAAGGAAGACACTGACAGTATTCTGGATGACTCAATTGGAGGTGGAACCTCTATGACATGTATCTAGGTATCATGTCTTTTCATGTGACATTTGTCTGTTCTACTAACAAATGATGCCAGTTTCAAGAATAATATACTCATATAATCAGAAGTTCTAGAAATGTTCAGTGGAGGTTAAATAATTTTGTGATATATTTTTCAATAATCACTTAATTGGCTAAAAACGTAGGTTTTAATTACATATATACACAGCCTCATCCTAAAAGATACAAGGCAGAATTCTTATCTGTATCATAGTATACTAGAGGCCCAGTGCACAGATTCGTCCACTGGTGGGGTCCCTTGGCTTGGCCTGCAGGAATCGGGCCAAAACTGCCCAGTGCATGGATTCGTCTAGGGCAGTGGTTGGCAAACTGCGGCTCTTTGGCCCCTTGAGTGTGGCCACGAAGTTTCAATCGCACTGTATGTGTGCGCCCGCATGTGGTATTTTGTGGAAGAGCCACACTCAAGGGGCCGCAGTTTGCCGACCACTGGTCTAGGGCATGTCTGGCCCGTCTTGCCCAATCCTGATCGGCCAGACCCCAACAGCAAGCTAACATACCAGTCAGAGCGTCTGACCCCTGGTGGTCAGTGTGCATCAGGCAACTGGTGGAACGGTGGAATAAACGGTCGGACACTTAGCATATTAGATTTTTATTATATAGGACTAGAGGCTCAGTGCATGGATTCATGCACTGGTGGGGTCTCTCAGCCTGGCCTGCGCCCTCTAGCAATCTGGAACCCCTCAGGGGATGTTGGAAACTGGCAGTCTGACATCTCCTGGGGGATGTAGTAGTGCCTGAAGCAACAGGTGGCAGGTGGCCGGGGCGCCGCTCCTGCTCATCCAGGCCCTGCTGCACCTGCTGTTTCCACTGCTCACTAACACTGCTGTGGAGGTGGGAGGGGGGAACGACTCATGCCACCACAGCTGCATTCGTCAGCCATGAGCCCGCCATCTGGCGCCCGTCGGTCAGCTGAGTGGTGCCCCCACTGTGGAAGTACACTGACCACCAGGGGGCAGCTCCTGCAGTAAGCATCTGCCCACCTGGTGGCCAGTGCACGTCATAGCTCCCAGCTGGTCATCTGATCATCCAGTCATCTGGTCAACCGGTCGCTTAGGCTTTTATATATACAGATAAGCTAGTAACTGATATATAAGCAATTTAGTGAAATAAATTCTCATCTGATTTTTAAAATGAGGAAGACAGGTTAGTATATGATAGAACTCTGGATTCTACGTGTCAAAAAGACGTGGTCCCTTATTACCCATGTGATTTAGGAAAAATCACTTTCATGCACATGTTTCTATAAAGTATCCATGATGCGACCTGTCTTACTGTCTCCTAATTTTTGTTAGTAGAAAATTGATGTATAAGAACATACAACTATGAAGTATTCTATAAATATAAGGCATTGCTGAATAATCACTCTATATTCACCTGTTAAATGAGGTAGAACCACATTATTCTCAAATAACTTACAATTAACTGCAGTAAAATAGGGTGAAGGCTAACTAGAATTTTAAGAGAGAACACTAGCCTGAAAATACACATTTTTAGAAGCTTCTTTTAGAAGTTAACTGAATCTGTATTTGCAAAAGCTTTGGTTAGGTCCTTCACTTCCCACAGTTTATTTAGATCAGTTAGGCTTGTTGGAGGTTTAAAAAATGTAATTAACTTGTGTAAAAACCTGGTTCGTGTGTATTGATGTATCATATACTTTTATGTCATCAGAGTTCTTTTTAAATCTAAAACTTTAATAATGTATTATTTTGCTTCAAAGGTCTTTTCCAATAGAGTAGTTGTTCTCAACTTTCTGGCCCTTTAAATACAGTTTCTCATGTTGTGACCCAACCATAAAATTATTTTCGTTGCTACTTCATAACTGTAATGTTGCTACTGTTATGAATTGTAATGTAAATATCTGATATGCAGGATGGTCTTAGGCGACCCCTGTGAAAGGGTCGTTCGACCGCCAAAGGGGTCGCAACCCACAGGTTGAGAACCGCTGCAATAGAATATAACTTGAAGTAATTCTGATATTGAAAACGTGGGTAAATTATTTCTTAAAGGAAAAAAACACAATCCTACCATTAATATTTGATTGATAACGTAGCTTCAGAAATTCTGCATACCCACACACTTGATATTTATTTACCTGATTAGAGATATTAGATACCCATTATGTATATAAGAAGAACTGCTGAATGAAAATATAAAATGGGAAAGAAATAATGGCTAATACTTTTCCAGAGTTTAGAAAAGCCACAGTTGTCAGAAAGCTTACCTAATTTTGAACAAGGTAAATAAAAGCAATTCTGAAGAACACTTCCATTCCCCCCAAAAAAAATCTTGAAAGGGAAGCAGAGATGAAAGGCGTATTATACCTCAAAGGAATGAGTTAGATTGACAGAGGACTTCTCATCAGCAGTAACAGATCCCAGAAAAAGAATATCTTCCAAATGCTGAGGGAATAACCGTCAGTGTAGAATTCTACATGCAATTAAATTACTACTTAGTGGAAAAGGAAAGCATCCACTGGAAAGATGTAACACTTGTAAACCTACGCGCACCTAGTAACATAGCCTAAAGCGTATACGTTTTACAAGAAGAAATTAATATCCACAATCAGACTTGGGAAAATTTAATCCATTTTTTTCTCAAATTGATTACCCTAAAATGAGTAATAGTAGAAAGACTATAAATAAAACATTAAATACTTGGTTTAGCTTGATCTAGCTTATCAGATGCAGCAAATATGTTTTTATTTATGTCAAAGGAACTTTTTTTGGTAAAAAAAAAGAAACTAAACTGACCAAGTTCTAAACAAAGGATATCTAAATGAACTATTTGACTATAGTATAGTAAACTTACAATAACTAATAAAAAGATAGCATTCTGCCCTCAGGCCTCTAACCATTTCATTTGAAAACTTAAAGTTCTTAGTCGTGATTAGAAATTATAATTGGAAAAATGAAACAGAGTTAAACAACCATGAAAAAGTACATATAAAAACATGTGAAAAACCACTATAATGATTTAGCAAAATATTATGGATTCAAATAGAAGTTAAGATATTTTCTCAAAAAATGTTCCTCAAATTTATGTATATGTGTTCTTAGAAACTCTCATTGTAATTCTCATGTTCTCTTTCTCTTGAGCATAAGAAATCCTCACGTCTGTTCTCTTTGTTTTGCACATGAAAGTTCAAGACTGGCACGTTGACCTGAAGTGCCCTTTTAGTGCCTGTGAGTTTGGAAAGCTCAGAACTTATCTGATAAGAGGCAAAGAAATCTAGCACAGATCTGGTGCTAAAAAAATCACTAAAAAATAACACACTCTGGCTACACTGTAGATAGTAAAATATATCTAAAGGGTACAAATAAGCAAGACAGTAATAATATTTTATATAAATGGGTAGTTGTGGCTTGGGATAAAAATTTTAGTGATAGTATAATACAGTGATTCAAAAAATGCTTACGTAATTTGGAAAATTTACTGTGATTTAGAAAGTTTTGATGCACTCATGTCTTGTGTCAAAAATTTTCTATGAAATACGAGATAAAGCAAACAATATTCTGACAAAAAGAATAGTCTACAGTTTCCGTATTTTAATATTTAACACATTGAGGACGGATCACAAGAATTCTCACTTCAACATGCAATGGGTATGTAATTTTAAAGCGTGCCTTTAACATTTATGTAAAATATTTTTTGTGCTCATTCAATAGAAACTTACCTGGCCACTGGGTAAAGCTAGCAATAAAACTACTTGTTCGCAATGTGCTAAGTATACTAATAAATATATATTTGTTTATTTCACATATTCAGATAAAAATTATTTTAAAATATTCTAACTGGAGAAATAGAATCACTTTATATTTAGAGCTGCCTTATACTTGGGCATGCTTAGTTTATGACCTTAATGCACGTATTAGAAAAGAAAAAAGATTGGAAATTACTTAGGTAACCTTTCAATTTTAGGGATTAGAAAATGAGCCACAGAGTAAAGCCAACGAATGAGAAAAAAAAATGAGGAAAAGGACACAAATTAACAAAAGAGAAAACCATATAAGAAACAATATTAAAACTGAAAGCTGGCCTTTAGACCAATAAACTAAGCAAACTTCTGGCAAAATTAATCAAACAAAATGGAAGGCAAAAGTGAAATGAAAAGAGGATTATACCTGCAGATGTAGTAGAGCTATGAAAAAACATGAGCGAATACAGTGAGTAATTTTCTAGAAATACTAGAGGCTCAGTGCATGAATTTGTGCACCAGTGGAGTCGCTCGGCCTGGCCTGCGGGATTGGGCCGAAATCGGCTCTCTGACATCCTCTGAGGGGTCCCGGATTGCGAGAGGGCACAGGCCAGGCCGAGGGACCCCACTGGTGCACAATCGGGGCAGGGGAGTTACCGAGGGAGGGCTTCAGGGCATGTCCAGCCCGTCTCACTTAGTCCCGATTAGCCAGACCCCAGCCACAAGCTAACCTATTGGTCAGAGTCTGCCCCCTGGTGGTCAGTGCACATCAGTGAGTGGTTAAACGGCCTTAGCGTATCATTAGCATATTATGTTTTGATTGATTGAATGGACGACTGGACACTTAGCATATTAGGCTCTTATTATATAGGATATTATCAAGACTTTTATGGAAAAGCAGACTCAGCTATAGAGTAGGGTTTGAAGTGTTTTGGCCACTTTATATTTGAGATAATCTTTAGATGTTGAGCAAGCCAAGTTAGCCAAGCAAGTTTTGGAGAAATGTACAGATTTGGGGGTTATTAGCATATAGATGATGTTAAGAGCAGATCCATTAGAGGCTGTTTTAAGACCTGAGATGAAAAGGATCTGAACTAAGACGATGGTAGTGGGTAGATGGTAGTATAGAAATAGAAGATAGAACTGAAGTACGTTTAGGTCTGTGAAAGTGGGGGAGTTAGGAAATGAGGAGTTTAATAGATAAAAAATAATTTGGAAGGAAGTTCCCCCTGTAGGGAGGTTTATTGGCATGTGATTGATTGAGTATAGTTTAGGGAAATTACCTTACTTCAATGCTTTACCTTTATTTCAGGTTGGAGAATTTTCAGTTTTATTAATTATAGCATCTTAAAAAGCAACTGGTAATAGAATTTTGAAACACAAAATTAATTGTATATTAATTTAGTTGAAGCTAGAATAATGAATAAAGTTTCTTGGCAAAGATACTACCAGTATAAGCTGATTTCAAGTAATAATTTATCTGATATACTTCTTACTATAGATTTTCCAATTGGAATGACAATCTTTTTTATGGACGGTGAATAATGATTAAGAATGTTTGATATTTTGGTAGATTTGTAGGGTGAAAAACCAATTTTTTAGATGTTTGTAAGAACATTTATCCTAAGTCGCAGTAGCATTATGGTTTTCCTGGATTAGGATTCACTTTTGTAGCCATAGGGGTGAAAAGATACAATTTAACTTTAGTTTTATCTACATTTCAGTGGAGGCCACTGATTTGTTGGTGAGTAGCATGCAAATTGCAGTTGTGCAAACCGTGACTGTTTTATAGACCTTAGGTGAATAAGCTTACTCGTGTATTTTCTCTATTGGATTTTTAAACTTTCAAAAAGAAAAAATAATTTTCTTTAAAAAGTTATCTTTTATAGTTGACATTAATCAGAATTTCCTTTGGTTTTTGGCAATACAGAGAAAAGGTTGGAAGGTATTTTTTGATTCATTTCTTTAACCTCTGAATCCATCTCTCCTCATCTTTACTCTCTGTGTCTAGCAGGCGGGGTCTGGGGGTGAACCTGACTCAGAGACAGCATTTGGCCCCAGAGCAATCTTGTTTCCTTGCTGTATGTTGTCTCTAACTAAAGTTTTAGTTGGTGATCAGTATGCTTTACCTTATGCTATTTGAGATGCATGCTATTTTAAGTCATAACTATAAATATTTTTAGAGAATGTAAAATGATAATAGAAAACATTGAAAATGTCAATAAAACAAGAGACTATGTTACTTTTAATTTTAAAATGTTTTAAGTTTTCAGAATTGTACCTGAAACATAATTTCATTAACCAGTAACCCCAATAAATTCAATAAACATTCAAAAAAAATAAAATATTTGAATTTTATTTTATACACATGTTTAAATAAAAGCATTATATTAAAAATATAATCAATTATGCTTTTTTTTAACAGAAGGTGACAATAGGATTTATAGAAGTGAAGAATTTTTAAAGAAGGTGACAAAAAGAGAAGGAAAATGCCGAAACCAGTAAGTATATTTTATTTTACTTTTGCCACTACTTAATGAATAGCACTAAGTTCCTTGTTTTGTTTTAAATATATATATATATTTTTTATTGCTTTAGAGAGGAAGGGAGAGGGGGGGAGAGAAACATCAATGATGAGACAGCATGATTGATCGGCTCCCTCTTGCATGCCCCCTACTGGAGATCAGGCCAGCAACCCGGGCCTGTGCTCTGACCAGGAATCAAACTATGACCTCCTGGTTCATAGGTCAACATTCAACCACTGAGCCATGCCAGCTCGGCAGTAAGTTCCTTTTGGAACAAGGCAAAGTATTGTGGTAGAATTGTTGGGAAGAAGAAGGCATTGATATTATTATTAACTGGTTTAGATTAATGTGGCTAAAGTGCAGTATTATGTGGGCCGGTGAAGAAGAGGTATGGTAACGTTGTAGTTAAGATTAAAATTCATGGGTTCTGCATCAAACTGTCCTAGTTCTTGTTGAGACTCTGTTACTTAATTTGAGTGTTTTGTTAGATTAGTTCAGTCTCTCCATTCTTAATTTCCTTATGAAATGGAGGTGCATACGGTGAGGATTTAGAAGTTGTTCAGTGGTCAGTAAATAATAGGAGGAATAGAGGTTCATTCATTATTATTTTTCTCATAATTCTGTTTTGTTTTTTTAAAAAAATCCTCACCTGAGGATATCTTTTTTATTGCTTTCTAGGGAGAGTAGAAGGAGGGAGGGAAGGGGAGAAAGAGAGAGAGAGAGAGAGAGAGAGATCAATGTGAGAGAGACACATCGATTAGTTGCCTCCTTGTGTCCTCCTGCAACAAAGGTACGTGCTCTTTACCAGAATTGAACCTGAGACCCTTCAGTCCGAGGACCGATGCTCTAACCACTGAGAAACCGGCCAGAGTTCATAATTCTGGTTTTGATACTCATGATACCTATGCTGACATTAGATAGTCTTAGATGTTTTATTTAAAGATAAATGTTCTTAAAGAAAATTGGGTTGTTGGTTTTTATTTGTAATTTTCTTTTTGCCAATTATCTTTTTTAAAAAAATTATTGGTTATAATTATTAGAATTTTCTCGCATGGATATCGCTTTGGAATTACTTGAAAGACTCAGCAGGTAAACAAAGTGTTCATTTATTGTTTGAGGGAAAGAAGAATATAAAGAAATAAAAGTCATAACCATGACAAAGGAAGAAGTAAATTTTTCTATTTTCAGATGATGACATGATTGTTTATGTAGAAAATCTTCAGAAAGAACAGCTACTAGAACTAATAACTGAATTTAAGATGGTTGGACAGAGGTTATATTATTAAAAATCAGTTGTCTTTGTTATATACTAGCAGTAAAATTTGAAAAATCATTTGCAGTAGCATCGAAGATATAAAATACTTAAAAATAAATTTATAGAAACTGTACAAGATCTCTATACTGAAAACTGAGAAAGACTTAAAATGCACAAAAAAGTATATATTGTCTAGGTATGTCTGGAAAACATTAAGATGTCAGTTCTCCTTAAATGCAATGGTAGATTGAATATACTTTCAGTCATTTAAATCCCAGCAGGCTTCTTTAACTAAAATTGACTAGCTGGTTGTGAAATGTTTATGGAAGTGCTAAACCAAAATTTATGTGGAATAGTTAAAGCAAGTTTTTATGTTTTTTTATTATTTTTTATTATTAATTGAATTTATTGATGTGACATTGGCTCTCAAAACCATACAAGTCTCAAGTGTACAAACTCAACAAATATCATCTGTGCACTGCATCGTGTGCCCACTGCCTCAAACAAGCAACAGTGTGGTGGTAGCCAGAGAGAAAGGGGGGTAGGGGATGGAGGTGGGCAAAGGAGAGGAAAATGGGGACGCAATAGCTAAAGCAATTTTTAAAGAGAATCAAGTTGGAAAATTTAACACTCCTGAATTTGAATGCTTATTCACAGGCTATGAAAATAAGAAAGTGTGATATTGTTGAAGTAGGATCAGTGAAACAACATATATTATAATGAAAATATTATTATGCTTTCAACAAGATTATCACACAATTCAATGGGGAAATTATTTCCAACAAATAGTGTTGGAACAAAAAGTTATCCATACAATAAAACGAACATTAACCTTTATCCCATATTATACACAATAAGTTAGCTCTAAGTGGATCATGGACCGAAATTCAAAAGCCCATATTATAAAACTGCTAGAAGACATAAGAAAACGTTTTTGCAACCTCGGGGTAGGCAGAGTTTCTTATAGAACACAGAATGTTTGAATCATTTAAAAATATTGGATTTCATCAAAATTAAAAACTTGCTCTTTGAAAAACCCTGTATTTTTTGGACCTAAAGTGATTTAATTGACTGTAACCGCTGGGATTGAACTGACTGAATTTAACAGATTTTGGATTTAACAGAGAAATTTCTGGTCTGTATATAATATATGAAAATTAACACTGTTAATTTTAAAATGCTTTTAAGCAAGATTCGCTTATAATTAAAAGGTTATTTTTTGTTATTAATAACTTATTTTAACATTTTAGTGAATAACATGTTGGAAAAAGCTCTGTAGTAATTTCACCAACGTAAATAGATATTAATATCTTCAACTATAGTATACAGATTTAAGTCCACGAGTCACCCCACGGTGACTGGCAGTGACGGCAGTAGCGGGGTGATGGGGGCAGCGCCTTTCTCTGATTGGCTCAGTCACCTCCCACAGAGGGAGGCCAGAGGCAGCAGCAGTGGCGGGTGATGGGGCGGCGCCTTCCCCTGACCGCATGATTGGCCTAGTCGCCTCCCTTGGGGAGCGGGCCTAAGCCGTCAGTAGGACATCCCCTGAGGGCTCCTGACTGTTAGAGGGGCTGGCCGGGCTGAGGGAACCCACACACAAAACCCTAGTGCACAAATTTTGTACACCGGACCTCTAGTCCTATATAACAATGGGCTAATATGCAAATCGACCGAATGGTGGAACAACTGGTCACTATAGCACGCACCGACCACCAGGGGGCAGACGCTCAATGCAGGAGCTTCCACCTGGTGATCAGTGCGCTCCCACAGGGGGAGCGCCGCACAGCCAGCACAGCCAGAAGCCGTGCTCAGGGCTGGCGAGCACAGCAGCGGTGACGGGAACAGTTATATAGGATAACTGCTTTGTTGCTATAGCAGCATAGTTGAGTAGATGCAGCAGACTGTATAGTCTGCAAAGCTTAAAATATTTACTCTTTGGTCCTTTACAGAAGAAGTTTTTTGGCCCCTGGTTTATATAAACAGATTTACAGGCTCATTATAACAGTTGGCAAGGGAACTCATAAAAGGATTGTTATAAAAATAAATTGCATTTCCACAGAAGCAAAACCAGAAACAAAATTGGAAAGATATTTTTCATTTTCACAATCCTGAATTTGAATCCCTTATGTTAGGTGAGTTTCACTGTTTGCGATATTTTAGATTTTAGAAAGGTGAATATGCTGTATTTATGTGTAAATGCCATTATATCATGAAACTTCTATTGAGGTCTTTGCATTACCTCAAAAACGTTAATACTTCTATAGGTCAGTGCACGAATATTCATTTGAAGTAGGATGAATTAATTCACTAGTCACATTACTCCATGTCAAATTTTTGCTAGAAATTAGCTAATAAACTTCAGTTTTCAGTGTTTTTAGGATATCAAGAAACGGTGGGCCTGTATTTATAATAGCTACAAAATTATAATGAACTAGGGGAAAGATATCTAGCAAATGATTAATGTGATTTTTAACACTCTTTTGGAAAGATATTAAAGAAGACTTAATGCATAGAGAGAACCATAGCCATGATGTCGTTTCTCCTTCAAGATAATTTGTTGTAAAAATGAACTTAGTGTAGTTTCAGTTTAAAGCATGATAGAGTAATGATTATTATTTATAATGAAAAGTTTACAATTTCATATGAAGTCAAGAGCAACAACAAAGTGCCAAGAATAGCTAAGACAGTTCTGAAGATAATGAGGGGAGACTTGCTCTGCCAGATATAAAGACTTATTTAAAGATATAGTAATCAAGACAATATGATATTGGCAGAATAGTTCAATGCACCAGAATTAGCACAAAATCAGATGCATACCTATAGACATTTGATTTGTCAAAGAGTAGTCTTTATCCTCATGGGGATTAAAAAATGAAATTATACCTCTACTTCAAATCATAAGCAAAAATTATTGAAGACAGCTTACGATAAAACTTTAGTAGGAAATATAGTAAATGTATGCTGATTAGTTAATATTTTCATAATTCCAGAGTAGAGAAATATTTCTTAAATGTGCACAAAAACATTGATAAATTCAATATTAAAATTAAGGATGTGTTTACCAAAAAGAAGGGCAATTTATAAAGTAGAATGACAAACTTGGGGAAAAAAATTTTTGCAACAAGAATAACTGGCAAAGTATCTAGGATACATAAAGATTTCCGACAGAGGAGTAAGAAAAGACACAACCCAATTAGTAAAATAAGCAGTAGCCCTGTCTAATTTGGTTACAAATTGAGGATTTCCATGATCCCCTCATCAGTTTCTGTAATTTGTTATAATAACTCAGGAATTCAGGGAAACACTTAAGTCATTGTTACTGATTAATATAGAGGATATTGTAAAGGATACAAATGAAAGATACAGATGAAGAGGAAGAAGGTAGGGTGTGGTCCAGAACAGTCCTGAGCTCAGGAGCTTCTGTACTTGTCGAATTTGGATGCACCCTCTTCTTTGTATGTGGGTGCACTCACCAACTCAGAACTCGCTGAACCCCCCTTCCTTGAGGATTTTTATGAGAGTTCCATTACGTAGGCATGATTGATTAAATCACAGGCCATTGATGATAAGCTCAGATCCCATTGTCTCTTCTCCCTGGAGGTTGGGGTGAGTGGCTCTAATCACATGGTTGGTTCCTCTAATCACATGGATGATTACCATGTAATCATGGTAACCTCTGGCTACCACTCCCCACCCTGAAGCTGTCTAGGAGCCAGCCTTCTGGAGTCAAGTCATTAGCATAAACTCTGGTTGGATGAAAGGGGCTTATTATAAATAACAAAAGATGCTCCTCACATCAGTCACTCAGGAAATTCCAGGGGTTTTAGGAGCTTCGTCAAGACCCAGGATGAAGACCAAATATGCATTATGTCACAATTGGTTTGATTTTATTATGGTTCATAGTTTACATATCTTACATGTATTGTTTTATGTGTAACAATAGTTCCTAATAGATATTACTTTAAAGAAGAAACGATCTATAAGATTCATTTGATTGGAGAAGGTAGAGGGTCTATATGTGTAGAGATCGTGGTTGTTAGAATGAGTAAAACGTGTAAGAAGAAGTAAGTCTGATTTAGAGTTCTAATAGTGGAGTTAAAGTTTAAGAGATATATTTGTACCACATCATGGTGAATTCTCAGTAAAGATGCTACTCTGGAGTTAAAATTATTTTGGCTAAGGCATGTTACATTTTTGGTGAGATAATCCAACTAGAAAGGTGTTTACACAAAACAAATTAGAGTATAAAATAGAATCTAGCAAAGGGCATTCGATGAATGCTTTTATAAACTGAAGAATACATTTTATAAAATGTCAAATCAGTATAAATAAAACCGATTTTTGTGTTTAAAGAAATATGAGATAATGAATGACATTCAAAGAATTTCGAGTTATACCTCAGTTTAAATACCTATTCTGCCTTCGATATCCATGTGTCGAAGGCCAAATAATTGGAACTCTTTCGGTTTCTGTGGAAATGAACATATCTCCTAGTATTATTGCTGGGGCTAAATGGGAATATGGGAAGCTCATGGCCTAGTGACTAGTATACATTAGGTATTCAGTAAATGTTCTTAAAAGAAGACTTCATAAGGTCTTTGTTTTGCAAGTAGATTTAAGATTTCCTATGATTAAAATCAAACCTTATTACTTTATCTATTAAAGAAACAATTAGGTGCAATTATGGAATTGTTCTTTACTGCCTGTATATTATATCACTTTATTTTAGAAATCAGATAAAAGTGTTTTCTCCTGCCTAATACTTAATAAGTGTATTTTCTTTCCTACTGACTATTCTTTTTCCTTATTCCAGATCAACGTGAGAGTAACCACGATGGACGCTGAGCTGGAATTTGCCATCCAGCCCAATACGACTGGCAAACAACTTTTTGACCAGGTATCATTAACCCATGAAGTATGCAGCTTTTGACACCATAGTGTGTATGCTATTGCACTTCTGTGTTTTTCTATACCTTTACTGATAAGCACATTGTAGCACTGGAACTTTTCACAATACCTGTTCAGGTATCTTGAATAGCTGTAGAGATCCTCTTCTCATTCCTAGATTTGAGGAGTAGGATTTTTATAAAATAACTGTTAGCAGGTATTTATTTAATATCTGCTATGCATATCATTGTAATGAAGACTAGAAGGCATTCAGACATTTACAAAGCGGGATGGGTGCACTAGACAGCGGGGATGGCAGTAGCAAAGACGGGAGTTAGAGGCTGTAAGTGGCACCTAACAGGAGGGTAGTGGCTCATTTGTTAGCCTGGAGTTAGAGCATGGATGTCATGTTAAGGAACTTGGATTACGATCTTGTCTTTTTTCTCTCCTGAGTGCACATTTGAGTCCCTTCTGGCCTTAAAAAAAGAAAAGTCAATACTTGGAAGCTGCCTCCAGAGATCCTGATTTAATTATCTGGTGCCTACTTTAAACCATTAGTTTTTTGTTTTGTTTTTTAATTTAAGCTCCCTAGGTGATGCTGTATGTAATGTTTAAGTAATCAAATTTTATTGAGGAAAGGAGAACGGGATTGGTGCCCTGGGGTCAAGTGATAAAGGTGAATCGATGGTTGCAAAGAGGAGGAAAGTGCTATATTTTCCATGGCCTGAGATTTCTAACTTTCGCATAAACTTTTAGTATGTGCAAGAGCAACAGTCTGTGGTCAGACTAATGTGACCTTAGAGCAGCGATTTTTAAAGACATGCAATACCTGACTATTTGGTCAGGGGCACTGACCTCTTTCTCCTTAGGTTGTCAAATAAAAAATGACTACAGCCAGCACAACAAGAGCTGTCCAGTGTGAATGAGCCAAAAGTACATCTATTTTGTCCTGGTGAGGTAGCTCAGTTGCTTAGAGTGTCGTGTCCATATGCCAAGGTTGTAGGTTTCATCCCCTGTCAGGGTACATAAAAGAATCAATCAATAAATGCATAAAGAAGTGGAACGGCAAATCTAAGTTTCTC
>NW_006288719.1:204042-220186 GCF_000327345.1 Myotis davidii
CTCTCTCAAAAATAAGTAAAATCATTATACCTATATTTATGTCAGGTAGGCAAAAAATATATTTTTTGGTGTGCCACAGAATTTTAATAATTAGTTTATGTGTACCATGATAAAGGTTGAAAATCGCTGCTTGAGAGAATGGGGGTGAGTTTCTTGCATTACAGCAATAAATAACCAATCACATACCTTGGTTTTACTAGGTGTCATTTTATCACATACAAATATCAATGAAATAAATACAATGAAATAAAAACTTAAAATTCCTGGAAAGTTGTTCCTTTCCTTCACAAAGTGATATACTTAATCTCCTGGTTAGGTGATTAAGATCTTGATAGCCCCGAGAAAGCCTTTTTGGAAGGTGAAAGGCTTTTTTTGTGTGTGAGTGACAAATTTTTAAAACAAAATGATAAGCGGCTGCATTCACCATACATAATGAACTAATATCTTGTGAACTAATACCCACTTCGTTGATTCTTGTAGGCCTTCTGTTTGTAAACATGTAGCCTACCTTTATTTGAAATAAAAATGTAAGTAGAGTTAGCATTTATTGTACTTCATAGCAAGTTGAAATGTTATTTACGTAATTAATGAAATGCTTGTAGTAGCCAAACACTAGCCAGCTAGTGGGCCTTTTTGGTATTGATACTGAAAAATAAAATTATTTGTGTTTTATTAAGCAGAATTGTTTTAGTTTGGATACCAGGGAAAAGGAAACCCCATTTATTTGGTGCAAGAACGTGTAGCAGTTTGAAACATGGGCTCTGGAGCCACATCTGCCTGCTTTGGAGTCCTGACTACAGCTGTTCGACTTTGGACAGATTCCCGTCTTTGCCTCATTTTTCTCCTTATATCAGTTAGGATGGTGATAGCCTCACTCCCTTTGAAGGTTGTGGGAATTAATTGAGACTTCATGTAAAGTACACAGAACAGTATTTTACATATATACATACAGCACACACAAAAATACATATTGTAAATGGAGATCTAGATTAAGGAGTATTGTTATCTGTTATGGGCTCTCAACAATTCTTTAAAAAAAAATTTAAAATATATTTTTATTGATTTTAGAGAGGAAGGGAGAGGGAGAGAGAGAGATAGATCAGTGATGAGAGAGAATCCTCGATCTGCGTCTAGTATGCGCCCCCTCCACCCCAATGGGGATCGAGTCCACAACCTGGTCATGTGCCCTGACCGGGAATCGAACCCTGACCTCCTGGTTCATGGGTTGACCGTTCAACCACTGAGCCAACATCGGCCGGGCTCGACAGTTAATTCTTATAATCGCTGTTCTATTTCCTGACAAATTCTCTTGATCCAAGAACGCATGGATTTAAAAGCAGGCTTTACTTGGGTATAGTGAGTAATGGGGTGAGCTGGCAGGTAGGTGGGCTCAGGGTCCGGCCTGGAGCAAACCTAGAGTTAGGGGTCCTCTCAAGTAAGAGTACAGAGCTACGTGAGTCCACCTTAACAGTCTCTCTTCTGATGACGTTGGTTTGAGGCCAGCTGTTGTGTGGAGGGACTCTAGTTGAGTGCTTATGGTTCTTTCTTTGCTCCCCGCTGACTCTTCCTTCACTAGCCTCCTCTTCTAGCCTCTACCTGTG
Organism: Myotis davidii; assembly: GCF_000327345.1. Lineage (NCBI taxonomy): Eukaryota > Metazoa > Chordata > Mammalia > Chiroptera > Vespertilionidae > Myotis > Myotis davidii. The sequence continues at coordinate 205,644 of NW_006288719.1, forward strand.
GGATTAAAGTAGTGTGTCCATACCCCAAGGAGTGTCCAACATGATTTGTTAGGATGCAAGAAAAAAAATTACATTTTTGTCTTTCCTCTTTCAAATTATTTTAAAAATACGTGCTTTATAATATAGTAGAGGCCTGGTGCATGAAATGCGTGCACGGGGAGGGAGAGCTCTCAGCCCGGCCTGCACCCTTCCTCTCGCAGTCTGGGATCCCTCGGGATGTCCGACTGCCTAAACCAGCAATTGGACATCCTCTGAGGGATGTAGCAGTATGCCAGTTGGCAGGCGGCCAGGGAGGAGCCTGAATTGGGGCCAGGTGCTGCACTACTCGCCCTCATCCCGGCCCACAGTGCCTGCTGCTGCCGAGTTGGGAGAGGCTCCCTCTGCAGCCGCGCTTGCCAGCCATGAGCCTGGCTCTGGCTGAGTGGCGCTCCCCCTGTGGGAACATACCACCAGGGGCAGCTCCTGCATTGGGCATCTGCCCCCTGGTGGTCAGTGCGCATCATAGACTGGTCGTTCGGTTGTTCTGCTGTAATGGTTGCTTAGGCTTTTATTATATAGACTAGTAGATGTGTGACAGCATGTGTATAATTTATGAATATTCATGTATTGTAGTTATGTGCCCAAGCATTTTTTTACTTATACAAGGTGGGGCAAAAGTAGGTTTATAATTCATATGGAAAATAATAAAATACTTAGAACACCAGGAAAGAAACACTGTTTTGTGTGCTCACAACTGGAAACCTACTTTTGCCCCACCCTGTAAAGGTATGCGATCGAAAGTTTCTGAGAACATTTCCAGAGGTAGGCAAAGAGCTGCTGAAAACACAAGGCCTCCTCAGGAACCGCACAGCTGAGCTCGCTTGCTCTTCCTGGTGGTGTCATGGTCTAAAGTGAAGGTACTGTCCCTGCTGCCTGCTGTGCCAAATACCCCTTATTTGAAATCACACATAGCCTGGGGGCAGCAGCATAGGCCAGCTACCTGAATACACAGCTGTCTATTGCTCTTGACCTGGGTAAATCCCCTACCTCTGCCACTCCGAGCTGGAATGTTTGCTATGGCTCTGTTGGGACAAACTTTATTTTGCCAAAGTTAGATGATCTGTTCTTATTTGTCCGCGTTAAAGTTTTGTTGTTTGGTAGTGATTAACTTTTGCATCAGTATGAGTTTTTATATCCCACATCATCCAGAAATTTCGGTGTGTGTTTTTTTTCTTTTTTATGGTAACCTTCCTTAACACAGCTAAGTGATTTTCCTATTTTTAATTTTGTGTGTATCATTTCAGTGAAATTTTTCAAGAGAGAGAAAGTGAACTAAAGGGTTCAGTTTGCTATCTTGAAACCAAAAGCCTGCATGCTTTTAGATTTAAAAATAAAAAACCAAGGATATTTATCACTTAAGAACTATTGTTGACTCTTTCTGTAAAGCTTTTAAAATGTTAACAAACTCTCAGCTCCTCCAACTCTATTCCCTCACTTTATTTTAAATATAGATTTAAAAAAATATGCTATGCTAAGTGTTGGGACAATCCTGACTGTGGGATCTAGCTCACCACTTTATTTACTCTTAATATTTTTGAGTGCCTACCTCAGGCTAGTCATTCTTTGAGATGACATGTATATTAAGATAAATAAGGCAAATAATCTCTGTCCGTAATTTTAAACAGTCAAGGAGAATAAATAGATATACTGCTAATTCAGTTAATTATGATACGATACAGTAAATGTTCTAGTATAGGTGAGTACCATGGGATCGTCAAGGGACAAGTGATTCATTTTATCTGGATAATAGGAGAGCTTAATTCACAGAAGGTATGCCAGTTGAGCTGAACCTTGAGGAATAAATTATTCAACAGGTGGTAAAAGTACAGAAGAAACATTCTAGGCAGAAGAAAAAGCATGAGCAAAGCCGTAGAAGGGTAAACTACACGGCATGTTCCTGTAATGGTTTCTTGCTCAGTGAGGGAAGAGCATACAGTGGTGAGTGAAGGGAAGAATGGGGGGGTGGGGGGGTGAAAGCACCAGCTGGAATACCGGGAGCATGGCATTTAAATGTTTGCAGTGACTCCTGTCACCAAAGTGGCACTGTTTTAGCCTTGCCTTAACCAGTCCTGTAGTTGTGAGGGTAGATTGAGCAGAGGGGTGCATAAATTCTTTTTCAAATTCGTGTTTTGGGTTTCTTTGGATAAATATTCAGAAGTGAGGTTGCTGGGTCATAAGGCAGTTCCATTTTTTTTTAGTTTTTTTGAGGAACCTCATGCTCTTTTCCACAGTGGCTGCACCAGCCTGCACTTGTGATAGGGTAAATTGAAATAGGAAAATGGGATTACGACAATTCTGTACCTGTTTCCCTAGACTCTTGTTATCTGTTGAGATCATGATGGGAGTGAGCAGGAAAAGGAGGTATAAAAATATGGATCAAATAGGATTGAATTGACACTATCAAATTTAATATACAAACCTGAATTTAACTTTTAGGAAATGTTCCGCTAATTAATATGTTAAATTTAGGAAAGAGCTTCTCTATAGCAAAGGCTTATACCTGTAATACCTATGTAGTTCTGTTTTTCTTTTGAAGTATAGTGCCATAGTTAAAGTATGAATGTAGAACTGAAATTAACTTTTTTTTTTAAGGTGGTGAAAACAGTTGGTTTGCGTGAGGTCTGGTTTTTTGGGCTGCAGTATGTGGACAGCAAAGGTTATTCTACATGGCTTAAACTAAATAAAAAGGTAAAGTATGTATAATGGGAATGAATAAATATATATATATATATATATACTAGGGGCCCGGTGCACGAAATATGTGCACTGGGTGTGTGTGTGGGGGAGGGGGCCCTCAGCCCAGCCTGCCCCCTCTCACATACTGGGAGCCCTCAGGCGTTGACCCCCATCACCCTCCAATCGCAGGATCGGCCCCTTGCCCAGGTCTGGCGCCTCTGACAGAGGTGTCAGGCCTGGGCAGGGGACCCCCAGACCCCTCTGATTGCGGGTCCTGCCCCTTGCCCAGGCCTGATGCATCGACCAGAGGCGTAGGCCCCCATCACCCTCCGATCGACTGATCGGCTCCTTGCCCAGGCCTGACGCCTCCGCCAGAGGGGTCAGGCTCGGACAGGGGACCCCCATTTCCCCCCGATCCCTGGCTCTCATCCCCGCCCAGGCCTGAGGCCTCTGGCCCAGGAATCATGCCTGGGCAGGGGACCCCCACCTCCCTCTGATCTCTTGCTCCATCCCCCGCCCAAGCCTGACGCCTCTGACCCAGGCTTCAGGCCTGGGCAAGGGGACCATCATATCCCCCCAATCCCCGGCTCCGCCGCCCGCCCAGGCCTGATGCCTCTGGCCCAGGCGTCAGGCCTGGGCAGGGGACCCCCAGCTCCCCGCGGTTGCAGGCTCCGCCTCTGCCCAGGCCTAACGCTTCTGGCCGAGGCGTCCGCCCGGGCAGCGGGGACCCACAGTGGCAACGGCCCCGTGATCGCGGCCTCCCCTTTAGGCCCAGGCAAGGGACCCCTAACTCCTGGGACTGCCAGCTTCAACCGTGCCCAGCTCCCATCACTGGCTCCACCCCTACTTCCTGCTATCACTGTCCAGGGCGGCAAAAACTCCTGATTCTCCAATCATGGCTGGGGGGCAGGGATAAAGGGGGGCAAGGGCCATCAAATTTAAATGACACTAGCCAACACAACAGCCATCCAGTGTGAATGGATCAAAGTTATATCTATTTTCTTTGCCAGATTAGCAAAAATGTATTTTTTGGTGTGCTGCAGAATTTTAATAATTAGTTCATTAGTATGTGTCACACACACACACACACACACAAGAAATTGCTAATTAACCAGGATGCCATAACGGGTCCACCGGATAGGAGGAGGTTGCATGCGCAGCGTTGGGATGGAGCGGCAGGGGCCTCCACGCGCCTGCTCTGGAGGAGGGGACGGCCTGATCAGCAGCAGCTGCAGCTGCTTGAAAGCTGGGAGGGGAGACGGGCCCTGCCTGAGCTGGTGCAGCGGCTCAGGCGGCCCTGGAGCGGACACAGGCAGGGTGGCTGGGGGGCGCTGCGAGTCAGGCATAGGTTCCAGCCCCTCGCGGAGTTGGTCCGACCTGATTCCCGCCGGGCCAGTGCTACGCGAATCAGACGCGGGTCCTGGCCCCCCACGGGGCACCTCCTTGCGCAATTTCAATTGCACGCGGGGCCTTTAGTTAACTAATAGTTGGGCTACTCTGAGGTTAATTATCTTGAATTTGTGTCAGAAAAGCTTAGGTACTGATCAGGCCTCCTTTTGTAGTTATCTCTGGATCATTAAAGTTGTCATGCTTTTTAATTGAGTAAGGTACCATCAACTTATCTTAGAAAAAGAAACGTTCACTTTTTCTATTTGAAAATTTACAATATAGGAAATATTATTAACATGTACTGTATAACAGTACTGACTTTGATTTAAACATTTGTAGCATAAGCTTCTCAGGAGAAGTTTCAGTTTGGTTATAGGTCATATTTGTGAGCATAGGATCTTATATTTTTTTACAGGTTTAGAATCTAACAGATTTAGAATCTTATTGCTGTTTTACATCCTACTTCTAGAAAGAATTTGATGTGACTAGATTCGGTTATTTTGAACTTAAGGTTTTTGTTGATTATACCTAAATTACTGTTCCAGGTGACACAGCAAGATGTTAAAAAAGAGAATCCTTTACAGTTCAAATTTAGAGCTAAATTCTTTCCTGAAGATGTTTCTGAGGAATTAATCCAAGAAATTACCCAGAGACTCTTCTTCTTGCAAGTTAAAGAAGCTATCTTAAATGATGAGATCTACTGCCCACCAGAAACCGCAGTCCTTCTGGCTTCCTATGCTGTCCAAGCCAAGTATGGAGACTATAACAAAGAGGTGCACAAACCAGGCTACCTGGCTAATGATAGACTCCTCCCCCAGCGGTAAGTGAAACATGTTTCTATGTTATATTCTCTGAAAAATTACATTTCAGAAGTTTGTAAATCAAAATTTTTTTTTTAGGTTTCAAGTGGTCAGGTGAATTGGAGTATAGTTTTAAAAATCATGACTTAGTAGCTACGTAGGTTTATATAGTCTGCAACTACTAAACCTTCTGCCTCTTCTCTCCTCGTTTCCACAAGATAAGAAATAAGTAGAGATTTCAGCTTGGAGGATGCTGCTGTCACTGCTTGGTAAAAACACAGGCAGATACGTGTTTAATAAATGCTTCTGAGAATAATAAGTAACAGCCTGTGTGTCCTCCATAGAATAAAAATTATGTTTCTAACTTGAAAAGGCATTTGAAGCCTGGTCTTCAGACTGACAGTCCTGTGCTGTGTTCTTATCTGCATACACTGCTGCCTCTGTAAGTTTAAGGTGGCATGGCATGAGTAAAAAATCATTGGCAGAAGACCTAGATTTTGAGTACTGATTCTGCTCTTCGCTAGTTGTGTGATCTTGGGTGCAAAAACCCAACATCCCTGAGTCTTGAAATCTGAATCTGCAAAATGGGGATAACATTTCTGCTCTGCCTGCCTTTTAGTTTATGACGACTGTACATGAACTGTACGGTGTACAGTTTTAACTGTGAAGTGTGATACAAGTGTAAGTTGATAGCATTACTTAAGAAATTTAGGAAGTATAACATCAGATACTACTTTTAAAGATCTCAGTGCTTAATTGTAGCACACGTCTCTGATATTAGAGTATGCGTGGAGATCTTTTAGAACTGGAGAGAAGTTGTTACTGTTCTTAGTTCAAATTCTCAAGTTTTAAAATTTCCATTTAAATTCAAAATTATATCTTTTAATCTAAAAATTCAGTTCTGCACCACTTCTCATGGTAGTTCAGCTCTTAGATGTAGTTTCTTTTTCAGGTACTAAATATGAAGAAAGATTAAGCTATGTTATGTCTACTTTTATTAATTTCCTTTGATTTTAGGCATCCGTGTTTATTTTCATCTAACAAAGTATATTCTGTTTATATAAGCTTTATAAGTTATTAAGCACAGTAGCTTTAATATTTGATTATTAAATATTAATATTGCAGTAATAGTTATCTTTGAAGGTAAAACAATGCGTGTTGTTTACCAAAAGAATCAGGAATATGAGATACTTATAGTCTGTGTGTTTGTCTGCTTTTTATTACTATTCTAACCCAAAATTCTTTTTCTCAGATTTTTAAAAATATGTTTTCATTGATTTTATTTTGTTTTTTTTAGAGAGAGGAAGGGCGGATGATAGAGAGATAGAAACATCCATGAGAGAAACATCATTGGTTGGCTGCGGCCTGCAGCCCACCACTGGAGATTGAGCCCACAACCCAGGAATGTGCCCTGACTGGGAATCAAACCAGGAGCCTCTTGGTTCATGGGTCGATGTTCATCCACTGAACTACGCTGGCTGGGCTTCTCAGATTTTTTTAAGCACTGAATTAAGAAATTGAGTATTGGTACAGTAGAATTTCATTTCAGATAAGGTTTAGTTTTTATTTTTAATTGAGGTATAATTTATATATAATAAAATGTACAGCAGATTAAGTTTTAAGTCAGTACATAAGGCAAATATTATATATAATCAAAATTATCCTGAACAATTTAATTGTTGATCAAAAATAATTTTATCTCAACAAGTATATATAACATAGTTGTTCTTTCAGTGTTAAATCAGATTCATATTTGGTTGAGCACCAGATGAATTAATTGGTTTACAGTTCATAGTCATGTGATTTTAAATAATTGTGAACACTTGAATCACACTTAAGCACAATTTCTTATTTTATTTATTTTTTTAAAAATAACTTTTAAAATATATTTTTATTGATCTCCAAGAGGAAGGGAGAGGGAGAGAGAGAGAGAGATAGAAACATCAGTGATGAGAAAGAATCATTGATTGACTGCCTCCTGCATGCCCCCAACTGGGGATCAAGCCCACAATCTGGGCATATGCCCTTGACCAGAATTGAACCCAGGACCCTTTAGTCTGCAGGCTGACGCTCTAACTTCTGAGAAAACTGGCTCGGGCCAATTTCTTATTTTAAATGCATGTGTGCTGTAACCACTCTATTTAAAAAGAAGATAGCACATGCTCTTTAAAATTTGATCTTTGCTATTGAAAGTACAGTTAGTTGGTCTTCAAGTTAATAGTCTGTGGAGAACTAATTCCAGCTATCTAAGATTAAAAGTCACTCACTCTAATGTTAGAATACTACTAATTTTCCAGTTCAGAATGGAGAAAATATTTTCACAGTGATTGCTAATTTCATGTTTGGTATATAGCACACTTTCCTCATTATCTAAGTATGAGGAATTAGTAATCAGAAGGTTATTTAGCAATCATAAATCATAGTAATTTGATGATTTTGATGGATGCCTTTAATTCTTACATTAAAAAACCCAGATAAGCCATCTGTTCTCCCACAGTAGAATTTAGTTTCCTGGTGATATGAATACTTAGCTCCACCAGATAGTACCTTTCTCCTTTAAAAAGAGCTTGATAGACATAGATTTTTATATCCCAGGTTTCTGACTTGGGCATCTGGATGGTTAGTAATACCCTTTTGACAAGGTGGCGGGTGAGCAGAGGGTGGCAGGGGGGGAGGAATACATTTCACAGGAGGGAGATTTCAGTTTTGAACCTATTGAGTTTGAAATATCTATAGTTTAATCAAGAGAGAGCTAGCATTCATTTGTCAATGTGTGTTCAGATCTTGGAGAGCAGTTTGAGCTATGGTAGTTTTGGGAGTAATTAGCACAAAAATGGGAATGAAAGAGATGGACCTTAAAGTCCTCTTGGACACACAGAATAAGAGAAAGACGTGGGATAGACCTTGTTGGAACTTTACTTTTAAGTACAGAGAAAGAGGCTCCTGTAAAGTATATTGAGATGAATACCAGGGGAGTGTTACATCATGGAAGCCAAGGTAGAATGCTTTAAGGTCAGCAGTGTCAAATAATACAAAGAGGTCGAGTATGAAAGCAACGAATGTGTCTGTTGGGAATAATGGTAAGGTGATGGGTAGAGATCTTAGAAAGAGCAGTTTCAGTAGAGTGTTGGGGAGTGAAGCCAGATTGTGGTAGACCAGGGGCAATGGCCATGAGGTATAGAATTGAAGGGTAGTGAATATAGACAGTTCTCAAATGAAGTTTGCTATTTAAAAGAAGAAAACTAGGAGTAGCAAAGCATGGGTTTGTAGACATGTTCTGTAAAAGATGGGAAAGAATTGATTTTTAATTTCCTGTACAAATTTTTGAGTACTCTTCAGTGCTGACAAGGGCATATAATGGTGAGCAGTATCGATGTGGTCTTTGCCCTCTGTAACACATAAGTATAGCTGCTGATAATATAGGCAGGGAACAATAAATGTGTCTCCTGCCATAAAGAGTGGCGTGAAGATGCTGAAGTGGAGAGAAGTCATTTAAAGGCCCACATAGAGTAACAGTCAAGTTGGATAGATTGGCCTTAGGTGTGAAGAAGGGCTTTTTCTGGACAGAAGAAAAAGGGGGTAAGGAAGTTTTGGATACTTGCAAATCAGCCATGCATATTTAATAATACAAGGGCATTATGCAGAATACAAACAAATGATATCTGAAGTACAGGATATAAAAACCTACAGCAGAAATCTTAATGGCATCCAATTTAACCCATATCTTCAGATTTAGTTAACATCTGGATACCAGCAATTAGCTGAATTGATTATGCCTTCAAGGCTGTTTACACTCCTGTTGGTGAGCAGGGGTCAGATAGCAAGAGAAAGGATAGACAAGAAAAATGTGGAAATTTAAGTGCTCTGAGAAAGAAGTCAAAACCCTTTCCCCAAAAAGCAAGCATTTCAAAAAAGAATACATAGAGAAAGGAGCAGTTTGTAAAAAGAAAATAATGGTCTGAGACCCCATCCATTAAGGAATCTACTCTCAATATTCACTTGTCCAAGGGAATATTGCACCCGAAGATTTCTTTGTATTGCCAAGAAATTCCTAGGTTTTATGTAAACTTTTAAAATAGCAAAACAATATTTTATTAAAAATTTTTTTTTATATTTTATTGATTTTTACAGAGAGGAAGGGAGAGGGATAGAGAGTTAGAAACATCGATGAGAGAGAAACATAGATCAACTGCCTCCTGCACACTCCCTACTGGGTATGTGCCCACAACCAAGGTACATGCCCTTGGCCGGAATCGAACCTGGGACCCTTGAGTCCACAGGCCAATGCTCTATCCACTGAGCCAAACCGGTTAGGGCACAAAACAATATTTTAACACCACAGCTTTTGCAATCAATAAAGTAGGATTTGGGGATTCACCAATAAGGAAAGATAATTATTATATGACCCAAAGAGAATAGAAATACATACTCTATAGCTTGCATAGTAGGTAAGTTATATGCATGTTGAATCTGCTGATTTGGTATTAAAAATCAGTTTGTGTGTTTTTATATTTGCATAATAAACACTGGAAGGATAAAACAACCTAATGAAAAGTTATTTGGAGGTTATGGTGGTGAGAAAGAGTATAACTTTTCACTTTTATATAAAGTATTGCCTATAGAAAATTAAATTTGGCAGCACAGAAATACATAAGTAAAAGAAGAATTAAGGCCTAAGAATTCTGATTTTCAATCTGTTCTCTAATTTTGCCGTTAATATTGTTATTTTTTCCTTCTGTCCAATATTTTATTCATTTGAAACATTTGAATTCGTATAAACTATCTGTATAATAACTTTTAAAGCAAGTTATTTAAAATAATTTCAGGATCCTAGAAACTTTTTGTTTTTAGATAATTGTAGATTCGTGTGCATTTTTAAATTGTGGAAAGATCCTGTGTATCCTTCCAGCTCTCCCTTGCATAACTTCAATACAGTATCACAGTCATAATATTGACATTGATACAATCTACCTAACTTATTCAGATTTCACCAGTTTTACATGTAGTCATTTGTGTGTTTATTCTAGGCAGTTTTATTGTGTATAGATTTGTTTGACAACCTCCACAGTGAGGGTCTGATTATAAACTTTTAAAGAATATTGACTTTTCAGTTATAGGGGCATTTTCATTGGTGTGTGTTTTTTTTTCTTTTTTTCATTGTAGTGTTTTGGAGCAACACAAATTGACAAAAGAGCAGTGGGAAGAAAGAATACAGAACTGGCATGAAGAACATAGAGGAATGCTAAGGTATTTGGATGGCTGTTTCCTTAGTGTTTTTCTCAAATTAAAGTATTTTTATTCTATAACATTAATTATTACATCAGATTATCCTCAAAAGATCAGTTGACATGAATAAAGCACTGAATTTTAATTCAAAGTATTTTTGTAATTTGCTATTACTCTTACTTAAACATATTGTAATAAGCTTTATTTCAACAGGGAAGATTCTATGATGGAATACCTGAAGATTGCACAAGATCTAGAAATGTATGGAGTCAACTATTTTGAAATAAAAAATAAAAAAGGAACTGAATTGTGGCTAGGTGTTGATGCTTTGGGTCTCAATATTTATGAGCATGATGACAAGTAAGTAAGTAGTGAACTAGTCATTAATCAGTTGGCTTGATTACCCTTACTGCTTTTTTCTAAATTAAAAGATCAGTTAATGTCTCATACTGGTAGGCTTTCAGACACCATATTTTTATTGTCTCAACATCTTGCAGTTTTATTTTTTAATTTAAAAAGAAAAATTTATTGATTTCAGGGAGGGGGAGAGAGAGAGATAGCAATATCAGTGATGAGAGACTCATTGATCAGATGCGTCCTGCACGCCCCACATTGGGGATGTAGCCCACACCTTGAGCATGTGCCCTGACCATGAATCAAACCCGGTGCACAGGTTGACTCTCAACCACTGACGACGCTCAACCAGTGAGCCACCTCAGCCAGGTGCTCAACATCTTGCAGTTTCAGATTTTACTTAGTGTATTTATCAAAATGAGAGGATTCATTTTTATTTTAAGTATGCTTCTTGATCCCTTGTAAGTTATGTCTAGTAACTATTAAAATTTGTCCCCTCAATAGTTGAAGAATCATTCTTTAATGTCATACCTGGCATACAAGTTGAAATTGAAGTTAGCGTCTATAAGAAATCAGGAGCAATGAGACAATGGAATTAAAAGATGTGTGATTTATTGTTTTGTGACACCTTTTTGTTGAACATTTATAGGAATTGCTTTGAGTATTTTTGACACTATTAAAGTAGAATATCCCTGTGTTAAAAATACGTAATTTTATTTTGAAATTGACCAGTATTTTTATATTAATATAAAATCCATCAAGCTCTTTCAGCCCTTTTCAGGAATGATAGCTGCAGTTGCTTCATACTTTAATTTATTTACCAAACCATGAAAGCATTCAAGTCTGCCAGTAGCACTTTTTACAAAGGCATTTCTCTATTCTGGGTTGGCTCCAAAATTTTAGTTTTATTGTTGCACATATCTAATAAAACACACATTTCTAAGTATATACATGATGATTCTAAAAGAGAGCATTTTATTAAGTTTACACTGGTATATTTTTTCATTTATGTTAATATTCAGAAGGGAAAGTTTTGAAATTTTTGAAAGGCAAAAATAACTTTAAGACTATTAAGGCCTAGTTTTATTTTCTTTTAAAAGTTATTGAATTAGCATCAGAGTACTCATTGTATGTATAGATATAGATAAAGATGGGGAATATGAAAGTCAGGGTTAGCTCAGTACAGGAGGGAGGGATTGGGGATTGTGGACAAAGGGTTCTTTGGTCTTTTATGTCATGGTTTAATTTCTTTTTTATTTATATTTAAAAATATGTTTTTAATGATTTCAGAGAGAGGGAGAGAAACATAGAATAGAGAGAAACATCATCTATTGGCTGCCTCCTCTATGCCCCTTACTGGGGATCGAGCCTGCAACCCAGGCATGTGCCCTAATCTGGAATCGAACCGTGACCTCCTGGTGCATGGGTCGATGCTTAACCACTGAACCACACCGGACAGGCTACTTTCTTTTTATGATGAGAATGTATTTATTATATTTTCTTTTCATAAATATATATTTTTATTGATTTCAGAGAGGAAGGGTAAGGGAGAGAGAGAGAAACATCAGTGATGAGAGAGAATCATTGATTGGCTGCCTCCTGCACGCCTCCCTACCAGGAATTGAGTGTGCAACCCTGGCATGTGCCCTGATCGGAAATCGAACTGTGACCTCCTGGTTTATAGGTTGACACTCATCCACTGAGCCACACCAGTCAGGCCCAGATTTTTTAAAAAATAGGGTTCAACTTTAAAGGTTAGTTAGGTTCTTTTACCGTCTCTGTTACTGGTTATCTTTGTGACCCTGGTCAAATTATTAACTGAAATTTGTATAACTGCTAGGGTCACCTTATAGGATTGTTGTGAGAATTATATGAGGAAATTGCTTTAGAATTTGTAAAAGTAACATGTAAATGTAGTGTATAATGTTACCTTAAAAGCAGTGTTCTAACAGCCTCCCTTTTAAGTAGGTATTTTGACTTACTTTGGTGGCCACTAGGGGACAGTATAAAGCGTGCATATTGAATAAAGTGTTTTTTGTAGAAAAAATTATTTGCTGTACTGCAGTCAGTCAGGTTAAGAATTAAAAGAACTATAAATAGATAGAAATTCATACTCTGTTATCAGAACACTGACTAAATATGCCTTTTAGCCAACAAGGTGTTATAGTCATTTTGTGTTCTTGTTATTGGAAGCAGTGATGCATTTGATGGGCAGTCTGAAACAGTAAAATATATGAAAAGCAGAAACAAAATTACTTATTCCAGTCTTATTTCCTAAATCTTTGTATGTAGGGTGGTAAACAGGGGCATCTGTTTTATCGTCATAGAGTTGGAATTTAGTTCTATTTTTCCAGATACTGTGTATCTAAGTGTTTAAAATTTTTTGTGGGAGATATGTCACATACTATAAAACTAAGCCTTTTATATATTTTTTATTATTATTAATCTTTTCCCGAGGACATGCTGAGAGAGAGAGAGAGAGAGAGAGAGAGAGAGAGAGAGAGAGAGAGGGCAATTAGTTGCCTTCTAAATGCACCCGACCAGGGATCAAGCCCAGTTATGTGCCCTGACCGGGACTAGAACTGGCAACCTTTCGGTGCATAGGATGACCGACGCTTAACCAACTGAGCCACTCCAGCCTGGCTAAAATTAAGCCTTTTTTAAAAAAAAGTCTTTATTGGTGAAAGTATTATAGATGTCCCCCTTTTTTTCCCCCATTGACTCCCCTCCCACCCTCTATTCTGCCCTTTCTGCCTTCACTGCACTGTTGTCTGTTTGTGTACTGCAAATTCAGTTTTTAGTATATTTATAAATAATGCAAACATTTTAAAATTAAACAGGAAGGAAAACATTTTTTAATACTTAGTAACTTACGTCCATAATTCACATGAAAAGTTATAAAAGCTACCTTTTTTCCCCCTCTCTTATTAAACGTATTTAAGCTTAATAGTTGTAGTGTCTTGACTCTAAATAAAACCAGTGCAAACTCTGAGAGCTCAGTTTAACACTCTAGAACTAGATAATTTTCTCTAGGTAATTTTAGGAAAATCAAGGTTCATGAAACATGAATTTTGGGGGGTTGGTTAGTCTTTGTTTTATGTAATGTAACTGATCAAATTTTCCCCTTAAAAGATAATGTCAACAGTATGTTATGAGTAAGTTAATACATTTTGAAAATTTGGAACTCTTAAGATCGGTCATTTGGATAAATTGGCCCAAAAAAATTGATAGGGATTTTGTCCATTGTTTCCTGCTTCTAACTAAAGGGATGCTCTCATTTTTTAAGGTTAACACCTAAAATTGGTTTTCCCTGGAGTGAAATCAGAAATATTTCATTTAATGACAAAAAGTTTGTTATAAAGCCAATCGACAAAAAGGCACCTGTAAGTAAATTTTTAAAATATGTCTTATGTATTGTAAATTTCTGTGACTTTGCTATGGTATTACTTGAAGAATGACATTGTTCATTTATTGAATTGCTCCTGAGGAATACTCTTTTTCACCTTGTATTGTATAATATATGTTACTAAAAATTCAAGGTTCTAATTTTATATAATTTTATTATACCATACAACTATTAGAGTTTTATTTTAGCTGAAATTTAACTATTAGCTATTAGGAGGTGGTTGAAAATAATCACCATTCCTAAGAAGCAATTTAGGAATGTTGGTATTGGTGTTTGGAATGTAACAGAGGTAGCCCTATTCTGTTAATAGAGATTTGCATCATGAATGTTGTATTTTTGTAATTGGAAGCCTTAAACTTAAATATTTATATTTAAATAGATTTTTTGATTCCTGTAGTGTCAAACGTAGCTCATATTCTGTCAGTTACTGAAAAGGTAAAAGATAAGGAGGACATTTCTAGGTTAAAATACTTGACAGCCTTGAACAAAGGACAGTTTTGAGATAAATGTGATAAAAATTAAAACAAACCCTGAGGTGGAGGCACAGATACTAATAGTTACGTTGGAGAAGAAACAGTAATAAATGACAGTTAATGTATTGAGACTATAAGATTATTATCCTCTTCACAAAACTGGTGGGGAATGGAAAGGTT
>NW_006288719.1:220709-224428 GCF_000327345.1 Myotis davidii
TCAGTCGCAAGGCCGACGCTCTATCCACCGAGCCAAACCGGCCTTGGCATTGTTTTGTTTTGTTTTTTTGCAATAATGTCATGGACATTGTAGAACTCTAAAAGTCATTCTATAGTAATACCAGTTCTCACTGTCAGTAACACTATCTTTTTAACCATGGTTCATTTAGACTTCAAAAGAAGATACTATCTATGATAATAAAAGCGTAATATGCTAATTAGACCAGACAGTCCAGACGAAGGCAAGGTGCAAGGTCCGAGGCAAGCCACTGCCACTGCAAGGGCCAAGCCCCTTACATGAATTTCATGCATCAAGCCTCTAGTTAACTATATTAAATTGAGAATTTTTGAAATGGAAAGATTGAGTATAATTCTTGTTGAGCCTAGAACCAGATTACTGGGTCTGAAACAAAATTCCCAAATCTGATTCTAGATTGATTTAAACTTAATGCTTTATTCGAAAAAATTTAGACACCAAACGAAAGTTAACCTTCATTAAAGAAATCTTTGCAGAATAGCATGATAATCTGTGAAAATAGAGTAGGTTTGAAAGAAAACAAAATTGAGGAGACCTAAATATGTGTAGATTTACATATTTCAAACCAGATTACATGATTTGAATCTAATAGGTTCTCTACTAAATATAATTTTGCTTTCTATTCTTTCAGTGTATTTAATGATGTATTTTTTTCTTAAATGTTCTGTGTAGTTCAGAACTTTTATTAATTCGGATTACTCTCCTCAGCTTACATGCCTTTACTGTGTTTAAAATATACTTTATATAGGCATGAAACTTTCTAGTAATTTAACTTTCATACCGTTAAAGATACTCCGCTGGATTTTTACTTTGGGCTCTCTTTTTTATTGTTCTCAGGTGGTTTAGGATCACATGTGGCTCTAGTAATACGTATCTTTTGAAATAGTTCTTTTTTGGGCATTACTTTCTATATATTTAGAAATTACCGTCATCCTTCATGGGGGATTGGTTCTAGAACCCCCATAGATATCCATTCCTTATATAAAACTAGAGGCCCGGTGTACAAGAATCGTGCACTTGGGGGGAGGGGGAGTCCCTCAGCCTGGCCTGCGCCCTCTCGCAGTCCAGGAGCCCTCAGGGGATGTCCTACTGACAGCTTAGTGCTGCTGTGGAGGTGGGAGAGGCTCCTGCCACCGCCGCTATGTTGGCCCACTGTGAGCCTGGCCTCTGGCTGAGCGGCTCTCCCCCTGTGGAAGCGCACTGACTATCAGGGGGCACTTCCTCATTGTGTCTACCGCCTAGCGGTCAGTGCACGTCATAGCGACCGTTCATTCTGCCATTGGGTTGATTTGCAAATTAGCCTTTTATTATATAGGATGGTTATAGTATTTGCATATATCCTATGTATGCTTTACATCATCTCTAGATTATTTATGATAACTAATACAATGTAAATGCTATGTTAATGTAATACTGTATTATTTAGGGAACAATGACAAGGAAAAAAGTCTGTACATGTTCAGTACAGACACAACCATTGTAGGCCCAACTACATAGTACACATCAGTGGATGAGGAACCCACACATACAGAGAGCAGACTGTGTTATTGCATACTCATCACTCAGTGTCCTGACTGCTCTGCTTATCTGTAATGGTCATATGTTATTTATATTCTTAATATTTGTCTACTTGTTCTTTATTTCTTACATGTAGAGAGGAGTGCTATATGGTTTTAATATATGTAGTATGGGTAATAAGTACCATTTGGAGGTAGTTTACTCTAAGGTCTAGATCAGTGATTGCAAACCTTTTGAGCTCGGTGTGTCAGCATTTTGAAAAACCCTAACTTAACTCTGGTGCCGTGTCACATATAGAAATTTTTTGATATTTGCAACCATAGTAAAACAAAGACTTATATTTTTGATATTATTTTATATATTTAAATGCCATTTAACAAATAAAAATCAACCCAAAAAATGAGTTCGCGTGTCACCTCTGACATACGTGTCATAGGTTTGCCATCACTGGTCTAAGGTTTAGATGAAAGTGGAAGAGTTTCTTTTTTGCCACAATAAAAATCCTATGGTTCCTCTCTTAGATAACTTGTATAGCCTTTCATTAGCGAGCATTGTACACAGTAGGAATTCAGTAACTGTTTAATTCACTTGAATGCCTGGAGGATGTTTTATATTAGCAACATAGGGATTTGGCAGGTGTCGGACATAGCATGCCAAGTCTTCATTTATTCCCTGCTTTACAGGTCAGAGAGACAGAAATGACAGCTGTATATGAGGAAACAATTTTGGTCAAGCCCATTGGCAAAGTAGCCAGCAGACATAATTGGGGGAATGCTCGGAGGTACGCTGCCTGTGCTGCTGGACTCTCCTGGGCAACAACAGTAGCTGGGGAGGGGCAGGGCCGCAAGGAAGCCGCTTTACCTACCATACGTTGGTGTATGAGGTCCTGTCCTTCCCCCAGAACTCTCCTCACTTTGGGTTTTCCACAATGAAAATGGTGTTAGATGTTACATACCCTGGGTTACTCATCTCTGTAGTCTGTGCTCTGAAGTTATTTACATCCAAATTGGTGATAATTCATTCTGTAATTCTGGACGTTTTTTGTATGGCTAAAATTGTTACCAAATTTAAAAATGAAGAGCCTCGAGTTTACAATTTAGATTCAGGTACTTATGCGCCAATTGGGATGTTTTGTGTCATGGCTGGCTGCCTATATCACTAGGACCCAGCTGGTGGCTTTGGAATTAGATAAATCTGGGTTTCAATCCTCATCTACACTTGCTGAGAAAAACTCGTGAGCCACTATTCTCTTACTGAAAATAATAGTCCTACCTTCAACGTTTTGTTTTATGAGAAATAATGACAGTGTTATACAAACATTTAATAAATAGTAGATATTAGGGTAATTCTTTCTTTCTTTTTAATTTTATATTTTCCATTGATTTTTAGAGAGAATGGAAGGGGGTGAGGGTGGGGGGAGAGCAGCATTGACATAAGAGTGATACATCAATTGGTTGCTTTCTACTGGCCCAGGACCAGGGATTGAACCTGCAACTGAGATGCATGCCCTTGACCCTTTGGTCCGAAAGCTGACACTCTAGCCACTGAGCCAAACTGGCCACGGCTAATTCTTAATATTATTAATACACTAGAGGCTGGATGCACGAAAATCATGCACGTGGGGTTCGGGAGAAAGGGTCCCTCAGCTCGGCCTGCACCCTCTCCAATCCGTGATCCCTCTTGCAATCTGGGACCGCTGGCTCCTAACGACTTGCCTGCCTACCAGCCTGATTGCCGCCTAACTGCTCCCCTGCCAACTTGATGGCCTCCAACTGCCCTCCCCTGCCGGCCTCATGGCCCCCACCTGCCCTTCCCTGCTGGCCTGATTGCCCCTAACTTCCTGTGCCTCAGCCCCCACCACTGTGGCTTTGTCCGGAAGGAAGACGGACAGTAGGAAGATGTCCGGTCTAATTAGCATATTACCCTTTTATTAGTACTTTTATTAGTACAGATAGTCATCATGCTGTATTGGGGACCAATTAAAATAGTGAAAACTGAGTTGCTAAATCTCAAGCAACTAAAAGAACAAAAATGTGACAGTCAATAGGCCACGCAAAGAACACTTGCCAACAATGTGAGAGCAAATCAAGAAGCCAGAGTGTCATCTTGTTTGACTTCAGCTGGGAATTTGCATGTCAGGTTACCTAATTTTCCATTCTCTGCAC
>NW_006288719.1:224645-226761 GCF_000327345.1 Myotis davidii
CTTTTATTCCATTTTTGGTACAAAGACTAATCTTCCCACTCCCTAACTTGTTTGTGACCAAGTTACCTTCATTCTTTTTTTTCTGTTTCCATATCTCCTTACCTCCGTCCTTGAAGAAGAATGAATTAAATGTCAGTAGGGAAAAACTAAATGAAACCAGCACCCAAGCATTAATGGAATATTATTGTAGCCTTTAGGTCTTGAGATCTGGTTTGTGGTGTGGGCCTCGGGGAGGGAGGGAGGACTGTGACAGCGGCTGGGGAGGCTAATCAACATCAAGGGCAAAAGGCAGCGTGGCATGATAAAGAGGACCTAGAATCTTAAATGCTGTGAGGTTTCATTCAACTAGTGGGGAGATGTGGTGACTCCTAATGTTTGGTTTGGTGCGTAGGAGATCACCATTAGGTATCTGTCTGACTCTTGCAGACTTGTCACGATTCTAGCTGTTTACCCCAAAGCTGGATCCTCTTTATTGGAGGCGGATAGGTATGTAGGAGTTGCAGGAATTTTTAAACTTGGGTTTTACAGGGTAAAGGAAAAAACTGATGAAACTTTGCTGATAACATTATCAGAGCCTGAAAGTTGAGGAATTACATGGCTTTGTGCCTGGCATTCAGAATGACATCAGATGGCAGTGATGTCTTTTTTGGGGAGTATTTAGACATATTCAGATAAGTTTGAGAAATGAAAATATAATCCATTTTTAACTAAAGAAAATTATTTCAATTAAAGTAATGGTGATATTGAATATTGATTAAACTTATTAAATGGTAATATTTCTGATGATTAATATAACATCTCACCTAATTCTTATTTATCTTTATATTTCTGGCCCTCAACATGCAGGCAGACCCATAGTAGGTTCTTGGTAGATGTTCAGTGAGTAAATTTGACTGTATTTAAAAGAAGCTGTCTCCTTAGGCCCATGGCAGATGCAGCTAAATGAAGGAGGCTCTTTTCCACCTAGCTTTCATGACCTTTTAAAAATAGCAGTAGATATCTACCTCATTCTAATGGAATTGTCAAAGGAGACATAACTGATTTGTCATCTTGTATCTAAACATGAATTGAATCTTCTGTAGAAATTAAACTTACATTAATTTATTAATGATTGAAAATTGATGCTCACCCAGTATTTTACTGTTTAAAATAAAACAGCCTTGTGTGTTCCCTTGAAGTTCCTGCTAGTAAGCTAAAGAAGTAATATTTTTAGTATGTCAACTGTGTAGTTAACTCCTTTTGTGCTGACCTCTAATTTATTGTCAAAGTTCATGGAGTACGCAAGTGATAAGTCTACTTCCTTTTTCTCCATACAAGTTTGCATTAAAAAAATTCTGTGCATACAAGGGATGTAGTTGACAGTGATATTTTCCTAGAAGTTTTGAAAATTTGTCCTTTGAGTCTCAAAAATGGCTGTTTTTAATATTTTAAAAATAGTGATTGACTATTTATTGTGACCCCACATTAAGAAACAAACACATTATAATCCAGTATATGTGTATGTAACAGGGTACTCCTGTATTTTTTAAAAAATCCTTATCTAAGGATATTTTTTCCATTGATTTTTAGAGAGAGTGGAAGGGAGAGGGAGAGACAGAGAGAAATACCTATGTGAGAGAGACACATCGATTAGTTGCTTCCTGCATGCTCCCAACGAGGGCAGTGGCCTGCAATCAAGGTACATGTCCTTGACCGGAATCAAACCTGGGATCCTTCAGTCTGTGGTCCGATATTCTGTCCACTGAGCCAAACTGGCTAGTGGATTTTTTTTTTTAGGGTAAGAGCTCCTTTTTTATTTATTACTAGAGGCCCGGTACACAAAAATTTGTGCACTCGGGGGGTTCCTCAGCCTGGCCTGTGCCTTCTTGCAGTCTGGAACCCCTTGGGGGATGACCACCTGCTGGTTTATGCCTGCTCCCTGGGGAATTGGGCCTAAGCTGGCAGTCAGACATCACTCTGGCAGCCTGGGAGCCCTCGGGGGATGTCCACTTGCGAGCGGGGAGCAGGCCGATTCTGCAGTCGGACATCCTTAGCACTGCTGAGGCGGTGGGAGAGGCTCCCACCACCACGGCTGTACTGTCAGCCATCAGCCTGGATTGTGACTGAGCAGGGCTCC
>NW_006288719.1:228211-232459 GCF_000327345.1 Myotis davidii
ATCAATAAGGAAACATTAAAAAAATACTACAGTGTATAGAAAGGTTAGATTGGATTTGGAGAGAGTGGTTTATATTAAATAACTCTAGGATTTACTACATTCAAAACAACAAACAGTGGGGAGGACAAAAGAAAAATGGTGTTAAGCAAAGAAAGATGTTTTCCTCCTTACTAAGGAGTAGTATCTCGGGGCTAACATGAAATCTATGCCTTATAAAACTAGAATTAATACCTGCTTTCCTGACAACTCATAGAATCAGCCATTAGTTCTGTTTGAAATAGAATAAGGATATTATTCTATTTAAGGTTTATTAAATAATAACCTTGAATAAATTTTATTTTCATTCCTTACACCAGCCTCCCATAGTGGGGAGTTTTCTTGAGCAGTCCGTTAGTAATTTGCAAATGGGGATCTAGAGAAGGAAGTCACAAAGATTGCTATAAATCCACAAACTGGTTGATCATTCCAATTTCTAAGGAGATTATAAACGATTTCTAAGGGTAAAAAACATGGCCTTTTTTCTGGCTCATTAGAAACCTCACTTCTTAGAGCTAAAAGACCTACGAACTATTTAGTTCAAACTCCAGAGGAAGCAGAGACTTGTTTATAGGCCACAGCCCAAGGATAGAACTTGTTTCCTGAATTCCAGCTCCATGTTTTTTCTGCCATGTCAGGTGTCTTTTTCATTAATTTAAAGTGGACATTTATGAAGTGAATTTTATTCTGCATTTTAGGAATACAAATAGTGTGCATGACAGTGAAGTCTGTGGTTGGCAGATATAAAAATATTAACACATAGAGGTATGAGTGCTAAGTGCCGTGTGAATTGTATAAGCAATACTTTTTGAGGAAGAATGCTTTAAAAACCCTGGAATAGCCTATGTGGGTGTGGCTCAGTGGTTGAGAATTGACCTATGAACCAGTTGGTTACGGTTCAATCCTGGGCAGGGCACATGCCTGGGTTTCGGGCTCAATTTCCAATGTGGGGTGTGCAGGATGCAGCTGATCAGTGATTCTCTCTCATTGATGTTTCTATCTCTCCCTCTCCTTTCCTCTCTGAAATCAATAAAAATATATTATAAAAAACTACAAAAAATCCTGGAATATACCAAGTGTGTTTTTAAAAAAAAACATTTAAAGAAATTTATGATATTGGTCTGATTTTAAAGAAAAAATTGAATGATAACACTTTTATTTATATAATACCTTCTCTGAGAGAATAGCTACTTACTAAATCCTTTAATCTCATTTAGTTAGGATGTATAATAAACATAATAATTTTCACACAGAAAACTTCTCACACTAAGGAATATAAGGAAAATAGAACTTAAGAATATAGAGCATCCCTATTAAGATAATTTTAAGTCAGGCATCATAAGGCAAAGGGCATTCATTTTTTTTCCCCTAATAATGAAGATTTTCCAGGCTGTACTAAAGTCTGTATGATTGTCTTGTAAATTATGCTAAAGTCTCATTCAAATGCAGTAATTCTGGCCATATCTAAGTCCTGATATTTAGTAGATAAACCCATAAAAAATATTTTTTTAAAATATATTTTATTGATTTTTTTAGAGAGGAAGGGAGAGGGATAGAGAGTTAGAAACTTCGATGAGAGAGAAACATCGATCAGCTGCCTCCTGCACACCCCCTACTGGGGATGTGCCTGCAACCAAGGTACATGCCCTTAACTGGAATCGAACCTGGGACCCTTCAGTCCCCAGGCTGACGCTCTATCCAGTGAGCCAAACCGGCTAGGGCCCATAAAAATATTTTTGAGAAGAAACTTGTCTATACTTTATTATTGTCATTTTATTTTTTAAAAATTTTTATATTTTATGTATTTTTTGTTAGTCCTCACCCAAGGATATTTTGTTCATTGATGTTTACAGAGAGTGGATGAGAGGAAAGGGGAGGGGGAGAGAGAAGAGAGAAACATCTATGTAAGAGAGACACATTGCTTGGTTGCCTCCCACATGCACCTAGACTGGGGATGGAACCCGAGACTGGGTATGTGCCCTGACTGAGAATCAAACCCAAGATCTTTGTGGATATAGGACAATGCGCCAAATAACTGAGCCACAGGGTCCAGGCAGGGCTCATGGTGCAGTTTTCAGTTGCATTTTTTGTGTTTTTATTTTTGAGATGTAAGAATGTTTTATGTATGTGGATAAAAATCCTTTATCAGATATCAAATATATGATTTACAAATATTTTCTCCCATTCAATGAATGTGTTATCGTTTTACTTTGTTGATAGTATTCTTTGAAGCTCAGTGGTTTTAAATTTGGTTGGAGTCCAATTTATTTATTTTTTTGTCCTTGTTGCTTGTGATTTTGGTGTCATGCCTTGTCTGTTTTTGTCCTATGGTGAATTCATGCACTCTTATGTTTGGCTTTTTTTTTTTTTTTTTGCTTAAACTTGTTTATGTACCTGTACTTTGCTCTTTTACATTGTTGTGAAATATTCTATTGCACATTCTACTGGTGATGGACCTTTGGGATATTTTCTGTTTGGGCTTATTATAAAACTAGAGGCCCGGTGCACAGATTCGTGCACATTGTTGAGAGCTTTATTTGTATCACACATGCGTGAGTCAGCGTTTATTTTTAAATTGCCAGTGCACATCATATGTACTGGCTGGTCAGATGGACGGACAGTCAGTCACTTAGCCTTTTATAGATAGATAGATAGATAGATAGATAGATAGATAGATAGGGCTGCCATGAGCGCATAACACATATGTATTAATTTTGGGGAGGTATATCCTAGGAGTGGAGTTGCTAGATAACAGCTCTACTCAGCTATAGAAGACACTGCCACCATTTTTCCAGTGTTGTATCAGTTTTCTTTCCTACCAGTAGTGAGTGAAAGTTCATTTGCACTGTATCTTCACCATTACTTCCACTACTTGTGATTGTCAGGGTTTTTGTTTTGTTTTGTTTGCTTAGTCATTCTAGTGAATACAGTACATTTTCTTGATTATTTTGAGCACTTTTGCAAATGCTTGTAACTATCTGTGATGTGCCTTTTCACATCTTTGTCCATTAAAAAAAAAATTGATTTTTCTTCTTTTTCAGATTGATGTAGGAGTTCTTTACATGTATTGTAAAATATATTCTTTGTGTGGTTTACATTTTTACTTTAAGGGTGTCTTTTCGTGAGGACTGTTTAATTTAAAGTTCCATTTACCAAACTCTTTATAGTTATATGTTATTCTGTACTACCTTCTAAATGCTTTGTTTTGCCTTTCACATTTAGGTCCACAATCTATATGTAACTGATTTTTGTAAGGGTTAGGGTTTTCCCAAGCATAGTTCCAGTTCACCCAGACCCACTTATTGCAAAGACTGTCCTTTCCCTAATGCATTACAGTATCACCTTTGTCATAAATTCAAAAGAATGTATGTGTGTGAGTATGTTTCTAGACTCAGTTCTGTTCCACTTACTTATATGTCTATCCTATTCCCAGTACCACACTGTTCAATTACCAGTTGTATTTGCAAAGATTTTCACCTGACATCTTGTAAAGGAATAATAGGTGTTTAACAAAACACATGCAATAAATGAACAGTGATTGTCAAAGACTAGACAACTCTTGGGCTTACATATTACTTAGATTTTACATTACCTTTTATGGCATTAACTAGGGGCCCTGTGCACGAAATTCGTGCACTGCGTGGTTGGGGGTGGTTTGTCAACCTAGCCTGCCCCCTCTCACATACTGGGAACCCTCAGGGAATGTCCTACTGACAGCTTAGGCCCGCTCCCTGCTCCCCTTGGGGAGCGGGCCTAAGCCGCAGTCTGGCCTCCCTTTGTGGGAGGTGACTGGGCTGATCAGGGGAAGGCACTAGCCCCATCACCCCACTGCTGCAGCCACTGCCAGTCACCACAGCCACCAAGGTGTTTTCATCAACATGGACTCCAGTCCCTTCACCATGAAAAAATAACAACTTTCTTTAGGTATTTTCAAGATGTCTCTTTCATAAGATATGACATTTCTTTCTTTTTTTATCCTCACTGAGGATATTTTTCCATTGATTTTTAGAGAGTGTGAAGAGAGAGGGAAAGACAGAGAGAAACATCAATGCGAGAGGCCTCCTGCATGAGCCCTGACCTGGGCCCCGGCTAGGGAGGATCCTGCAACCTAGGTACATGTCCTTGATCAGAATCGAACCCGGACCCTGCAGTCCACAGGCCAAAGATCTATCTACTGAGCCAAACCAGGTAGGGCAGCATATGACATTTCTA
>NW_006288719.1:235029-244824 GCF_000327345.1 Myotis davidii
TTTGTTATAATTTTTAAATAACGTAGATTTTTTAAAAATTACTAGGCTTCTTGGTAAGTTAAAAATGAAGTATATGTTCATTTGCAGATGTGCTAACTTTTAAAAAACTATACAGATTAGATCCCTTGCTACTATTTTGGCTTCTTTTGATAATGAGTATAATTGGAATTAACTGTTGTTGGGGGTGGCGCTTGCACATATTTACAGAACTAGAAGAACAGACTCGAAAAGCTCTGGAATTGGAACAGGAACGAAAACGAGCAAAAGAAGAGGCAGAAAGGCTTGAAAAGGAGCGTCGAGCTGCCGAAGAGGCCAAGTCAGCTATAGCTAAACAAGCTGCCGACCAGATGAAGAATCAAGAGCAGCTGGTAAGGAGCCTTAGCTCTGTCTTACAGAAGAAGAACAATGTAGACAAAAGCGGGGAGTGAACCTTGTAAAACTAAGTACGTTATTATGGCTTCTGGAGAGCAAACTAAAGATACAAGTAACTTAGTAACAAAGTATGGAAATAAACCTACAAATGAAACAGAATAAAATACAAATGAAGCCTGTTGCTAACAAAAGATTCTGATTCACCTTAAGCTTCACACAAGCCACTGGCATGTTTTGCTTTAGATGAATTGACAATACAGTGTAGCTCCTGTAAGATAACTGTAGGTCATAATTGACTGGGTTTTGTTTAGTGGACTTGGAAATAACAAGGAATAGGCATGACACTTAGAAGATACTGGATTTGAATAAAAACAATTTTTTCTTTTCTAGGCTTTAGCAGATACTTTATTGATAAAAGTTAAAAAATAGCTTCTATGTTGCACATTTTGAATTCCTGGTACTGAAACATGAATGAGTTCTTGTCTGTAAAAATTCTTAAACTTTTTCTCCTTATTAAATAAGATATTTATCATCTTAAAGAAATATTACCTTTTTTAAAATGGAAGACTAAGAAAACATAAAACAGCCCAATCATGTTCATATAAGCTTTGTTGACTTAATATGAATTATTGAAAATATATTGTTTTTTAGTTTGAGTAATTATATTGTTTATTTTAGGCAGCAGAACTTGCTGAATTCACTGCCAGGATTACACTTCTAGAAGTAGCCAAGAAGAAAAAGGAAGAAGAAGCTAATGAGTGGCAACAAAAAGTAATCATTTATTTGTTCATTACTATCATTTATTGAATACTTATTTTGTACGTAGTAGTCTACTGATTTAATAGAGATGAATAATAGGATCTGTTACAATTTAGGGGGGAAAGATGCTTGTGTGTATTGTAGTAAATATTAATCTGTTGGTGTAAGCTAAGTACTTCGGACACACAGGAGAGGTGAATGCGGCAGGTGTTGAGGAAACGTAAATTTAAGCTGGGTCTTGAATAATAAACTCAATTTTAGGGTAGAAAAGATTGGGAATGGTTAGAGGACTGAAGAGGAAGTCATTCCAGACAGAGTGAGTGTAAGAAGCATGAAAGTACACGACAGATTTGAGGATAGCCAGTGAACAAGCAACTCAGAAAATTTGGGAGAGGTAGAAGTTGTGAAAGGCTTTATATAAATGCCCTGCTAAGGCAAGATGGTGGGGAATATCTGTAGATGTTGGGTTCCGTAGATTTTAAAACAGGATTGTAACATGATCAGGTGTAGTTTTATAAAATTAAGTTGGCAGTCAGTGTGAAGGATGGATTGGGATAGTGAGTCGGATTACTATAGAACTAAAGACCCAAACTAAGGATGTGGCCATGAGAACAGGAATAAAGAGGAACAGGAATTTTGAGACGTTGTGTGGTGGATTCAAAAGGGCATGGCAACCAGATGCTTGGTTATAAAGTGGAATTAGAGGGATGCAGTGAAGATGATACTGAGATTTTTTTTGTTGTTTTGAAAAAACAATTTGTTTGAAGCCACTATTGCCTATAATTGCACAAAAGTGAAAACTAAGGCTATAGTTGGAGGAGTGGGAAATATAAGATAATGAGAGCTTAATTCAAATTTTAGATAACATTAATTCTTAAATGTATACTTATGACTTTTCTACAGTAAAATGAATATGGTTTTCTTCATTCTTATATTTTCTTTGTAGCAGTTTAAATTTCATAGGAAAGTTTTTTATATATTAAGAATTATGTATATATAATTATACAAAAGGAATAAAACTCTTTTAAGGTGCCTTTTACACTTTTTATTAGAATTTGATAGAAACTAGCATCCTGGGTCAAATCCTGTGAATTATGGAGATTAGAAAATTCACACAAGGAGTCACATTCACACACACTGTCATCACGTTGTGACGCCTCCGTGCATGTCCCTTCAGGGTCTCTTTCTGTTTGCATAGGTGTATCACACGTGTATGTTCAGAGTGAGGTCATCCTATATTCAAAAAAATTTTTTAATTTAGATGTAATTTACATTATATTAGTTTTAGATATACAACATAAAATTCATATTTGTATATATTGTGAAATGATCACCACAGTAAGCCACCATACATAGCTACAAATTTTTTCCTTTGTAATAAAAACTTTAACTCTCTTAGCGACTTTCAGATATGCAGTACAGTATTACTAACTACAGTTGTCATGCTGTACATTACATCCGTGATTTATTTTAAAGCTGGGAGTTTGTACTCTTTTTCGTATTTTGCCCAACCCTGCCTCTGGTAACCACTAGTCTGTTCTCTGTATGCATAAGTTCAGTGTTTTGTCTTGTTTTCTTGTTCATTTATTTATTTTTTCTTTATGTTATTATGTTCGCTCTATCTCCCCCTGAATCTTCCACAAATATGTGAGATCATACTAGTATGATATTTGTCTTTCTCTGACTTCTTTCACTTGGCATCATGCCCTCAAGGTCCATCCATCATGTTACAAGTGGCAAGATTTCCTTCTTTTTTATGACTGAAGAATATTCCATTCTGTGTGTGTGTGTGTGTGTTTCTCTCTCTCTCCCGCTCTCTTCCTCCCTGAAATCAATAAAAATGTATGTATTTTTAAAAAGGACAATTACACACACACACACCCCACACACCCCACATCATTTATTCATCAATGGGCACTCAAGTTGCTTTCTTATCTTGGCTACTGTTAATAATGCTGCAGTGCATCTGAGGATGCATATCTCTTTTCAGGTTAATGTTTTTGTTTCCTTTGGAGAAATACCCAGAAGTAGAATTGCTGGGTCATATGGTGATTTTATTTTTAATTTTTTGAACAATCTCCATACTGTTTTCCATAGTGGCGGCACCAAATTACAAGTCCCATCATCAGCACATACACAAGGGTACTTTTCCCCCCACGTCTTTGCCAGCACTTACTATTTTTTATAATAGCCATTCTAATTGGTGTGAGGTATTATCTCACTTGTGGCTCCATGTTCATCTCCCTTCTGATTAGTGATGTTGAGCACCTTTTCATGTACCTATTAGTCATCTCTCTGTCTTTGGAAAAATGTCTATTCAATTCTCTGCCCATTTTTTAATTGAATTGTTTCCTCTTTTAAACTGTTGAGTTGCATGAGTTTTTAATATATGTTGGGAATTAACCCCTTATCAGTTACATAATTTTTAAATACTATCTCCCATTTGATAGGTTGTCCTATCGTTTTGTTGATGGTTTCCTCTGTTGTGTAGAAGCTTTTTAGTTTGATAGAGTTTCACTTGTTTATTTTTATTTTTGTTGTCTTTTCTTTTCATATCAAATCCAAAAAATCATCACCGAAACCAATGTCAAGGAACTTGTTGCCTGTGATTTCTTCTAGGAGTTTTATGTCTTCCATTTAAATCTTTGAGTTGCCTTTTGTGTATGGTGTAACATAGTGGTCCAGTTTCCTTCTTTTGCATGTGGCTGTCCAGTTTTTCCAACACCATTTATTGAAGAATTGTCCTTTCTAAAAATACATATATTTTTATTGATTTCAGGGAGGAAGAGAGCGGGAGAGAGAGAGAGAAACATCAATGATAAGAGAAAACCATCGATTGGCTGCCTCCTACACCCCCCGCACTGGGAATAAAGCCTGCAACCTGAGCATGTGCCCTGACTGGGAACTGAACCCTGAGCTCCTGGTTCATAGGTTGACACTCCACCACTGAGCCACACCGGCCTGACTTGTCCTTTCTTCATTGCATATTCTTGTCTGCTTTGTCACCAATTAATTGAACACATATGTGTGGATTTATTTCTGGGCAGGCTATATTCAAAATTGACCCAAAAGGTATTTTATAGTTAATTTACCAGTGTCCAAAGTAGGACTTTGCATTGCATCTGTTTGCTCTGAGTCTATTTTTAAGTAGGACAGTTCTTTTTATATCGAATTGTTGCAAGCACCCAGATTTTCCCTCCTTTTGTATTTAACCAGTTGCTTTTTCATGGTGTCATTCAGTTTGTCTTTTTATCATCAATATTTCCTGTAAAGTGGAAGATAGACCTAAAAGCTTAAAGGACTCAAGTTAAAAGTTTTTGGCTATAATGACTCATAGGTGAGATTTCTATATAAAGTATCATCCAAATTAGAATATTTTTGAAAGTGAAAGGCAGGGGGTGTTATTAATAATTACTCCAGGCCCTAACCAGTTTGGCTCAGTGGATAGAGTGTTGGCCTTTGGATTGAGGGGTCCCGGATTTGATTCTGGTCAAGGGCCTTGGTTGTACTTTGGTTGCAGGCACATTCCCAGTGGGAGGTGTGCAGAAGGCCGCTGATCTATGTTTCTCTCTCATCGATGTTTCTAACTCTCTATCCCTCTCCCTTCCTCTCTGTAAAAAATCAATAAAATATATTTTAAAAAATAATAATAATTACTCCAGGACAACAGTGTAAAGCAGAACTTTTCAAGCAGACCAGCACATTATGATCACTCAAGTAATTGGTAATAGTGGATACTTCTGTTGCATCATATCAGATGACAATATCTAGTTAAGTCACCATTAAGAATTTTAATTGATTATTTGGATTAGAGTAATAGCAGTTTGATTCCTTCATTGGTTATAATTTCCCCCTTGTGACTAAAAAAAAAAATGTAATCTATTAAGTGTGGCATTCTTTGGCATTATACTAATATCCATTTTTTATCAACCATTTACAAAACAATTTTAGCAGCAGTAATCCTTAATCCAGAACCAATAATTTTATTAGGGTTTCCAAAGTAATGTTTTTTAAAAAAATTCTGTCATTCCTACCTGATGGCATTCTTCACCAGAAATAGAATTTTCATCAATAGGGCCTATTTTCATTATCTGAAAAATCGTTTCTATTAGGAAGATGTACTTGATTTTTTTTTAAGTTACTGATTTTTAAAATTGCCTATATACTTATTTTTATTTTTATTCAGGCGTATGCAGCCCAGGAAGACTTGGAAAAGACCAAAGAAGAGTTAAAAAGTGTGATGTCTGGCCCCCCTCCACCTCCACCTCCACCAGTCATTCCTCCAACAGAAAATGAGCATGATGAACATGATGAGAATAATGCTGAAGCTAGTGCTGAATTATCAAGTGATGGGGTAATGAACCATAGAAGTGAGGAGGAACGTGTAACAGAAACACAGAAAAATGAACGTGTTAAGAAGCAACTGCAGGTATTTAAAATTTGCAGTTGTACACATATGTAAAATACAGTTTTCATTTTCCTCATTTATCAAGACAAACTTATTAAAAAGGAATATTTGAGTTCTGGAAGCTTTAACACTGGCTGGCCTTGTGGTTGGTTTGTGGGTGCTTAGTCTACAGGCACATCAATCATTTCTTTGGTTATATGACTCCATTAGCAAATGTTTGTTACCTTGTGTTATCAGCCTTTAGCTAGTAAGTTACTCTTTTTTCTTTTCTTTTTTAAATATATTTTTTATTGATTTCAGAGAGGAAGGAAGAGGGAGAGAGAGAGAAACATCAGTGATGAGAGAGAAGCATTGATCGGCTGCCTCCTGCATGCCCACACGGGATCAAGCCTGTAAACCAGGCATGTGCCCTGACCAGGAATCGTGACTTTGTGGTTCATAGGTAGGGAAGGGGGGCAGTGGTGTCCCTCGGCCCAGCCTGCACCCTCTCCAATCTGGGACCACAGGCTCCTAAGCGCTCACCTGCCTGCCTGCCTGATCACCCCCAACTGCCTCTGCCTGCCTGTCTGATGCCCCTAACTGCTTCCCTGCTGGCCTGATCGCTCCTAACTGCTCTGCCTGCCAGCCTGATCACCCCTAACCACCTCTGCCTTGACCCCTGCCACCAGAAGGATATCCGGGTCTATCTGGTCTAATTAGCATAGTACCCTTTTATTAGTATAGAAGATTATAGGTTTACCCATGTTTAAAGATAAAATATTTAATGCTGTTTTTAAAAAACAAATGAAGTTAGTTTTTAAACAAAGTATATATTAAAAATCAGTAATGTAATAGATTACCTGTATGGCATTACATAATCTGAATTATTTACTTATTGATCTAATTATAATTAGATCAAAATAGGATATTTTAATATTTCTAGGCTTTATTGTCATTAAGTTCTCTAATTTTTTAATTGGTGACATCTTCAGATATTAAAAGAGAATAGGGTGATTATTATAATAAATATATTAAGATTTTTGGAGAAAGCTTCTCTCATGGTATAGATCAGTGATGGCAAACCTATGACACGCATGTCAGAGGTGACATGCGAACTCATTTTTTTGGTTGATTTTTCTTTGTTAAATGGCATTTAAATATATAAAATAAATATCAAAAATATAAGTCTTTGTTTTACTATGGTTGCAAATATCAAAACATTTCTATATGTGACACGGCACCAGAGTTAAGTTAGGGTTTTTCAAAATGCTGACACGTCGAGCTCAAAAGGTTCATCATCACTGGTATAGATTTTAGATCTTACAGTAACATTATTTTGTAATGGCTACATTAAATCTTTTGGTAGTCATTTCAAGTATTGTGGGAAAGTGAAGGGAATTTAGGTTAATACACAAAATCATAATGGTTAATGGGTGTAGAAATGAAAGGCCATGTGTATTCTTCCCTAACCACGGTCCCCATGATTACTAAAAGTAAAACAAACTTACAGACTTTAAAGATTTCACCATTGAATGCTAAATGTACTAAAAAGCAGGTTTCTTATATGTATATTTTTGTCTTTAAGCCTTTTTCTTGTTTTTAAAGTCTAAAAAAAATAATCTTCATACTTTTTAATTTTTTAAACATAGGCATTAAGTTCAGAATTAGCCCAAGCCAGAGATGAAACTAAGAAAACACAAAATGATGTTCTTCATGCTGAGAATGTTAAAGCAGGCCGTGATAAGTACAAGACTCTGCGACAGATTCGACAAGGCAATACCAAGCAACGTATTGATGAGTTTGAAGCAATGTGAGAGCTGTTATTTTGCATACATGTTCTTCATAAGCTGAACCACCAACAGAGAAAAGCAGGCCTTTGCAGATGTGATGGAATGCATCCCACCTTGCCAAAGCACTTATACCAGTTTGACTGTGGTGGCTAAAAGACACATTTGAGGGGAGCTCTTCAGCATTAAGGCAGTGTGACATCATGCTTGGTTTTCTTTTTCTTTTGAGCCAGGGACTGGAGAACAGTGGTCATCATCTCCTTTCATATTTTGCATTTTCCTTTTTTTTTCTGTTGAAAATTAACACTAATTATCATGTCTGACAAATGTGTAGGTGTGACTTAAGCACTTTGTACATTTCAAAGGCCGATGGTGATTTATTTAATGATTAGGTTTTTCCCTTGCCCCTTTCAAATTTTACCTGCATGTAGTTCCCCATTCTTTTTCATTATGTTTTCTCAGTGTGCCCTTCTCATATCTTGCCATGCCCATAGCCATAATTCTGCCACCATACAGATCATTGGCAGTGTTTAAAATGAGGGTAGGTCACGGGTACACAGTTTTTGATCATTGTGTAGAAAATGGCTGTGAATTATGAAACGATAAGAAGGTTTAGCTGTAGTGTGCAACCGGTGGTTAATTTTTTAAAATCCCAAATTTATTATGTGATTGGGTATTTGATACTTAGAGTCAACTTGGACAGCTGAATTGATCTGAGTTTCATCTTCTGTCATCCTTTGGTTTTCTTGGCCTACCAGTTCACAAAGGTATAGATAGCAAGTAATAGTGCCCTAGGAGAGTATATTGGTGAAATACTCCCTGCAAATAAATCAGTTGTCTGATTTAAAAAGTTTTGCTCTCTCATAGATTCGTTTAGGCAAACAGACATTTACTAAAAGAAAATACGCATTTGTTGGTAACTGATTATAATCATTAAAAACCTTCGGCCTTCCTGAAAGGGCAGCATATGCAAACATGAGTCCCCTGAGGCGACAGTGACACTACCTCACTACTGCACCCGCAATGACTGGTTGTTCAAGCTAATGTTTTACAAGCATAGAATACTTCCAATCATGAACAACTATGTTTCAGATTTCTTTTTCCTTCAGAATATCTTAGAGTGCTAAATTTTTAGCTGCCTTTTTGTTGAGCTGAATTGTGGGACTCTGAATTGTATTAAAATTGTAAGCTCTCACTGGTATACAATCTTCCTGGAGAGGTGTTGTATGTCTGAAGAAGTGTGTGTGTGTGTGTATGTGTGTGTGTGTGTGTGTGTGTAAGAGAGATGTTGCCTTGTACCATCTGAAGAGTGTCTGTACCTTCATTTCTTGATATAATTGTTACATGATCATTTTAGCATATTTGGTTCCTAAATCATTATGTTTTTTATTTTAAGTTTCTAATTAAGAGTACTTAAATTTGGTTTGTTAATCCTGTTTTAGAAATTATAATTTTAGGCAATACTAAGTTCAATTATGTCTTAAGAAGAAATCTTTCCAGTTTGAAAGATGTTCTAATATTCACATGTTCTAACATTTTCTTTATTGTGTAAACATCTGGATTTGGAAATAAGGAAAGCCTTTTTTTCTCTGTGTGGTTCAGCTACTTTTTTTTGGTATTATGCATTCAAATTGACATTTATTAGAATTGCCATTTTATTAAGACATTTTCATGCACAGTAGATTCAAGTTGTGTCTGAAAATATCTCTTGTGCTTTTTTGATTTTGCTGACTTTAAAAGGATTAATCTGGGCAGACATTATGAAAAGGAAAGGTTGCATTTAATATATTTTTTGGACTTTGTAGGACAAAATATAACTGGTTAACGTTGAAGTGACTATTGTACAGTGGTTGTGCACATGCTTCAAAACGCTGTGGAGGAAAGGGTTTCTACTTTCAGCACATAGAGGTGAACCTTCTGGCCGTGCTTCTCCACAACATTAAAGCAATTGCCATGACAGGGGAAAACGTGAATTTTTATTAGTTTTTTCCTTTTTGAATATTGTGCACTACCATTGCTACATGAGTTTGATATCAGTGTTGAAAAATTACCAGTTATATTGGCTGTTTATAATCTATTTGTAGATTAGGATTAAAATGGAGTTAATCCATTTTTGAAGCTGTGTGAATTTTTCTAAACAGGAAAAACTATTTGCGATATGGATTTTCATAGTGATTAACCAATTATAACTTTTATTATTAGCAATTGAGAGCACATGTTCATATAGCAATGTAAAAATATATTAATGAGTATTCGGTAAATTCCAGCAGGCTTTTACCAATAGCATAATTTTGTGTTGTACAATTAAGTTACAGTTACATCTATAATTTTGGATAACATTCATTGGTTAACAATAAAGTGACAAAAGCTCATGCCTGTAAGGTCCACTGTTGTTATTTAACATGGATTTATTTTGGTATATTTCCTGAAAATTATAATCTCATCTTAAAAATGAAAAGTGGTTAGGAAAAATGTCAAAATCCTCACAGA
>NW_006288719.1:244839-245928 GCF_000327345.1 Myotis davidii
TTTCCCCTAAATTATACCTATTCTAATATGGAAATACTAGTTCTTATTAATTCTGTGGAAAAATTAAATTGATAAATAATTTGATAACACAAATTAGGATTTTTGGTCATTGCTTTTATTGTATAGTGTTTAGTTTCCTTCTTCCTAAGGAAGATAAAGTTTCATTGTCATTAATTGATCTCACTTAAAATGCTAATACTTTCTAAAGAACTGAACACAAAGTACATCTTTTTAAATACATATTCTTATTTTGTAGTATTACAGAGCAGTTACCATAAATCTAGAAGTTAACTTTTTAAAAAAGCTTCTTACTAATTCTTAACATAAAGATTTTTAAATAAGTAAGAGCTAAATGTAAAAATAGGAAAAGCCAAATGCCTTCTCAGTTTATAGTAATATTTTTTAAAAATATTTTTAATGATTTCAGAGAGGAAGGGAGAAGAGAGAGAGAGAGAGAGAGAGAAACATCGTGATGAGAGAGAGTCATTGATCAGCTCCTTTCTGCACGCCCCACACTGGGGATCAAGACCACAACCCAGGCATGTGCCCTGATTGGGAATCGAACTGTGACCTCCTCATTCACAGGTTGATGCTCAACCACTGAGCATGCAGGCCAGGCTATAGTAATATTTAACTTTTTTATTGCTAGTCTCAAAGGCAGGTAGTGATTTCTTCTGATCTTGTCAGAAGGGGGAAATTTTACAAGATTTTGCTTTGTATCTAATCAGAATTTTTCTTATTTAGAATTTTCACTTACAAAGTATCTTCGAACGAATTGGAACTCTCCCAATTATTATTAGAAAAGAATTTCAATATGAATATTCTGATTAAAAATAAAATATGCTTACCACTTTCTCAGTTTTGATTATTGTGATCTTGTTAGAAATGAAGATAAAAACATTTTAGATCCAAAAGCCTCCCATTCTTTGTATGTATGATAAAAACAATTAGTTTTTTTTGGGGGGGGGTGTTAAAAATATATTTTATTGATTTTTTACAGAGAGGAAGGGAGAGGGATAGAGAGTTAGAAACATCGATGAGAGAGAAACATCGATCAGCTGCCTCCTGCACACCCCCTACTGGGGATGT
>NW_006288719.1:246235-269546 GCF_000327345.1 Myotis davidii
TGACTTTTCACTTAAATAAACTAAAATCTCCTTTTTTCCTAGTGGACCTGCTTCTTAATATGTCCATCTCTCAAGATTTTAAGAGCTGCCATTTTCCCTCTGGAAATAATAACTTCTTGCTTGGTTGCCTCAATATTTTGATCTCTCTTAAACCCTGTGATAGGAGACTTTTCTGATTTCAGGTTACATACACTGCTGTAGGAGTTAAAGTATCCATCACTATTTTCCACAGAATTTTAAGGTCAAAGATCATGACTGAGATAATTACCCTGTGGCACACCTTTTAAATTCAGGTTTATGTTTGGCTCTGGACTTCCCTAGCTGCTACATGGCTCCAGGTTTTTATTTAATGATCGCCATGTAGCCAATATGCTTTCATTAAGTACCAGCTATGTTCTGGGATATAGAAGCCAGATTCGAATGGCTACGACCCTTTGTTAGGGCCCAGCTCAAAATGTGGAACTTCAAATATTAACTTACCTCAGCTCCTAGACCATTTGCCTTAATCTGTTACAAATACTAGATTGTTTTTAAAATAGCAGTATCATTTTGTTGATTCATATTATTTGTATGCCCAGATTCCTCCGCGCTTGTATCTAGTCAGTTGCTTCCATCATGTAATTTATTATTTGTATGTTATGTTTATTTAATGTTCATGTAAAATTTAGATGTTCTTTGATATGTATGCATGTCATTTAGTTTGCTCTTAAAAATAGTGATACTGGTTTTAGTTTATTTTTACTTAGTCAATATAAGCCAACAGTCTGTCTTCCAAGTGGTAATACGGGATCAGAGTTTCTGAGATTTATGTTACAACCCTTGGAAGAATTCCTTTTGATGAAGCGTGGATTTATTATATGGAATTTTTGCATTTTTATAATGTATGCCATAATATCCCTTTTAGTTTTTTACACATTACGATGTTTTATCTTCTGTTCTAGACCTGGAAATGCATGAATGCCTTAAACTTGCAAGGCAATACATCCTTCTCCCTTTTCTGTTGTTTATACTGAAAAGTCTATAATTCACATCTAGCTTTTGAATCTCTATGCCATCATTCCATTTATATTATTAGTTACTTTAAAATTTTAGCTATTTTTTAAGTTTTTCCAACTCTATAGGAAGATTCGTTCTATATCCAATTGATAAACCAAGTACCATAATCAATAATAATCTGTATAAATACTTGAGAAGTTAAATGGTGTTAGAAGTTTGGGTTTGAATTTTTTTTATTGTGTTTAAAATACACATAAAATTTTAATTGTTTTTCAAGTGTACAGTTCAGTAATACTAATACATGCACATTGTTTTGCAACCATCACCACTCTCCTCTCCAGAACTTTTCCATCATTCCCAACAGAATCTCTATTCATTAACCATTAACTAACTTCCCATTCCTCCTTGGTTTTAGTCCCTCGTAACCACTGTTCTACTTTCTGTCTCTGAATTTGACTATTCTAGGTACCCCTTATAAGTGGACTCATAATATTTGTCCTTTGGTGTCTGACTTCTTCCCACTTAACATAATGTTTTCAGGGTTCATCCCTGTTATTGCATGTACCAGAGTTTCGTTTTTTAAGGCTGAATATATTCTATCGTTTTTATGCACCGCATTTTGTTGATTCTTTCATCAGTCAGTGGACATTTGGATTGCTTTCACATTTTAACACTTGTGCATTGGGGGCAGAGAGGAGACCCAGGCCTCTCCAGGCCCCTTGTCAGCTGGGCACTAGCTGTCCATTTTTTTAAATTGAGTTTTATTTTTTTTTGTTATTGAGTTGTAGTTCTTATGTTTTCTGGATCATTAACCCCTTATCAGATTTATGAGTTGCAAATATCCTCTCATTCTGGGGGGTTACCTTTCACTCTGTTGATAATATCCTCTGATGCACAAAAATTTTAAATTTTGATGAAGCCAAATTTATTTTTTCTTCTGTTGCCTGCGCTTTTAGTCTTCACGTGTTTTAAAGGAGGAAGAATAATTTTGATGAAGCATATGTATTACTAAAGAGAGGCAGACCGGGGTGGATATGGTGTACACTGGTTAGAGTCGAGGGATGAAGAGAAGACCGTCTTGACTAGAGTAGATAGGGGGTCACTGTGCACTCACATGGATGGTATAGCTGGTGTGGGTTGGGTCAGATTTATGAATCCTGTGCTGAGGTGGTTTGGGTCTGATTTACAAACATCTGGTGACTTTGGGACTGACAGAGGGAACAATTTGCAAACTTAGGTCCAAAAGAACATGCATGCTGCTGTGTAAGGTCTACTGAGAAGTTCAGGGAATAAAGAAAGCCTAGTAGAACTGCGTGCACTGTGATTAGCCGGAAGAAAGGCTGTGGTCAGGACAATTAAAGCACTACCTTCTGAGAACCTAAAGGAAATATCTGGATGTAACTTGCTCTCATGTTTGCAATGTGTAGTAATGTTTTTTCTTCTGCTTATTTTTCAAGTGACCTCATTTGGGACAGTTACGACCTCCATTTTTATTCTTTCATCCAGCCTTTTGGGGATGGGTTCTTCAGTGGCACAAAAGAACTGGAGAGACACCCGAGAAAAATAGATTGGATTCTGAGTTCTAATTCCAGATGTTATTCCCTCTTGTCTAACTTTTATAAGCCCGTTCATAATTCTGTATTAGATTATTTCAGAACATTTCTCTGGAGTCAGATTCAGACACTTCTATTCCAGATGCATTGTCTTCCCCAAAATGTAATGCCTGACCCCAAAGGTCAGTGTCCGTGTACTTTTAGTGATGGCTTATAGTTGACACAGAGCATGCTTACAACAACAGTTCTATCAGTGTTCTTTCTGCTCGCAGGTGGTCCTAATAGTGTTGTGACTGGAAGGCACTTGAAGGGTTTTTGAAAACAGGTTTTTAAGGAGTTAGAAAAAATTGTTCTTAAAAGATCATTATGAAGAAGTTACATTCACCAAAACAGCTTAGTGAAGATTATTTCAGAATATATGAACAATTATTCACTTGCTTTGACAGCTTTGAGCAACAGGATATTTCTGTAGGTGTTTTCAAGTTGGGAATCATATTTGATCATGCCTCATCAACTTAGCTTTTCTAGAGGTGTGATTCGATGCATCTGCTTATGCTCAAATGACATGTTTTTTCCTCTTGTTTTTGTTATTTCCCCCCATATAATTCCTAATACAATATATTTCTCAATTTTTAGGCTATAAAAGTGTTTGAATATAGGTAAATAGAATATTTTGGTAATCTAAGTTACAAATGGATGGTTTTCCTCCACTAGATTTACAAAATATAGTAACTTACTGCAGGTAAATAGATAGTACTTGACAGTAGCTCATTTTAGTTTCCTAGAACTTTTAAGTTGATTAAACTATCACCCCCCCGCCCCAAAATATTAGTATCTTTTCAAAGTAGTTGATCATAAGTATGGAAAATGTTTTTGTTGGTAGGTACAAACTAAAATCATTATTTGCTAGTTTATATGTATTCTTAAAATATCCTAGAAGATACCTCCATTTTGTAAAAATAGAGTACCAAGCAGTATAAAACCTAGAATTAGAACCCAAACCTAATCATCTGAAAGTTTATAATATAGTTTCATGTACTAGGACACATCACATTCTAAGACAAGCAGATGTTTGAATGATATTTATGACGCGTTTGGGGGATATAAGCTGTGTCAAAGGCTTTGCTTCAAATGTAGACACTGTATCCATTAGAAAAGGAGGTTTGCGTCTTCAGAGGAGACTGTTGGCATTAATATTTTTGGGATGTTCCCTAGCATTAGGAAGACTGGAAGCAAGTATGTCATCCAGATTACTGGCATGTCCACAGGTAAGAACATGTTCTCTACCACCTCTTACTTTTGAACCATTATGCTTTAGTTCTTAGATACTAGAAATTTAAAAAGTTTTCAGTTTAATAGTGTTATGAAAGGAATGCTGAATGGGAGACGACAAGGAGGCATGGCATTTCCGCTCATAAAGTAACGAGAGTAATACATAAATACATATCGTCATTCATTCTTCCAGACACAGGTAGTGGCTATTTATGCAAAGCTCTGTTAGAGTTATGGGAGATGAGACCCTGTGACTATATTGTGGAAATTGTTGTTAAGTCAGGGAGTTGAGACATGGACTCGAATTAAGATACAGAAAATAAAATAGTAAAATATTGGAAGAAAAAATGAGATAAAATGTTCGGGGGTTAGAGAAATGAGAAGTCACTTGGTAGGTGCTAATTAGCAAATAAGCATGATATTAACTAATAAGGCTGGAGAAAGTTTTGTTCATTTGTAAATTACAGCTGCTGGGTAGCATCACAAGGTATAAATCCATCACTACGTAGGCCTAATATTTTAGATTTGTTGACTTAGTTGTCTGCCACTAAGAAATTGCATATCCTTTTATATCAAATATAAATGTGGTTTTCTTATAATGAAGTCTTTTGAATATGAGCAACTTTATTGATAATGGTTTATATTAGAACTAGAGGGCCAATGCACAAAATTTGTGCAAGGGGCTTGGCCCTCAGCCCTGGCTGCCTCAGCCAGCCCTCGCAGCCCCAGCTTCGTCTGGAAGGTCGTCCGGCTGTTCGGTCTAATTAGCATATTAGCTCTTTTTTATATAGGATAGCCAACATTGAAACATAAAGTTTTCTCAGTGGCCTTTCTTGTTTACTGCATTTAACTTGCCAATAAGTTTACAGTTTTTTACTACAAATTATTTTTCTACTTTACATAGCAGGATATCCATTATCTCAAGCAGTACAGGTAGAATTTCCTTCTAGGATTGTTAATTGTGTGGATTTTTGCAAGTTTATGTAGTAATAGCTTGTATCATAGCAAAGTATCAGAAAACTGGGATATCTAAGTTTGTTTTTTTCTGAGGTGGAGGGAGGGAGAAGGGAAAGACAGGACTGCTCCCAGGAGCTAAGGATTTTTTTTAGTATATGTTTAATTGGAGATTTTTTAAAGCTTAAATCATTAAGTTATTACCAAATTTTCTCCTTTCTCATTAAAATTGTTTTCCAGCTCCACTTAAAGAAAATTGTGTTGTTTTTTACTTAGAAAAGTATTAAATGACAGATATTTTTAGGAGCATATATTTTTCATTGGCTTCTAGTATTATATTACAAAGCTGCCCAATAGTGAAGGTGCTTTAAGTCATATATTTTATGGCTAAAGCCTCAGTTCAAAGAACTTGGTGAAATCATTAAAATTCTTAAAAAATATAATTAATAAAAGTGTGTCTACAAAAAAAGTGATACATAAAATTCAGTAGGTGCAATAGGATAACATTTAAAAACAAACCTTTCTCTGTCCTCTAGTCTCCAGTTCTCCTCAGAGGCTACTGATTTCAGCTTGTGCCTCTTTCTGGAGATTACCTAGACACGCACAAGCATACATGTACTATGTAGTTTTTGCTATTCATATATAAGTTATGGCATTCTATAAACACGATTTCACACTTCTTTCAGGGAATACTGTGTATTTTAGCAATCATTACATGTAAGTACAAAAATATGTGCACCTTAACTTCTGATGAGCATTTATGTGTAAAGTATTACATATGTCTCCTTTTTCCCCCTGAACATTTATATTTTGACCAAGCCTTTTCTGTTACAAGGAAGATTGTGATATATTCTTATACAAACACTGCTTGTGTTTTATCCTCTTAAGAAATTGCTTTATAGTCAGTGAATAGGTTACATTTATGTAAGATTTTCTACATCTTACACATTTCTAAAATGTAGGACTTTTTTACATAAATGATGTAGGTGTACTTTTTCATTTAAAAGTTAAATAGTAGTATGCTTATTGTACAATTCTTTTCATAAGTTGGATTTCTGTGTACGTCAAACTTGCTTAAAAGCTGACACAGGCCGAAACCAGTTTGGCTCAGTGGATAGAGCGTCGGCCTGCGGACTGAAGGGTCCCGGGTTCGATTCCGGTCAAGGGCATGTACCTTGGTTGCGGGCATATCCCCAGTGGGAGATGTGCAGGAGGCAGCTGATCGATGTTTCTCTCTCATCGATGTTTCTAACTATCTTTCTCCCTTCCTCTCTGTAAAAAATCAATAAAATATATTAAAAAAAAAAAAAAGCTGACACAGCTATAGCGGTCAGAATGTTTCATTTTTGAGAGCCCAAGTGAAAAAGTTCTGCCAGTAACTAATATTCTGATTTCTGCAAATTCTATAACCGAAAACATTTTTAAAAAGAAGCAAATCAATATAGGAGGATTTCCTAAGTGTACTGTGGTAGCTTTATTTTTTATGTTTGGGATCAGATACCTATTTATTTTGGCTTAAATTTATTAAGCACTATTGCTTACATTCTTTTTTTTCTTTTTTCTTGAATTTATTAAGGTGACACTGGTTAACAAAATTATACAGGTTTCAGGTGCACAGTTCTATGACACCTCATCTTTACACTGTATTGTGTGTTCACCACCCCAAGTCAAATTTCCTTCCATCACCATTTATCCTCCCTAACTTTGGTAGCTTTTCAGTTTTTAATTTACTTTACCACCATTTCCTCAGTGATTAGAGTTTTCGTTTGCCTGTTTTTGTTAAAATGGCAAAAGACAAACCCAGACCGTTACTCAACATGCTAATACATAATGTAAGACACCACCATGCCACCAAACGACAGCAGAAATATTTAGAAAAAAATGATTCTGCCTGTTTTCGATGATTTTTAAGGAAGTAGATCAATTTGAGTTTTTTTTTAACATAACATCTTTTAAGTTACAATGAATATACATCATCCCCTTTTAAAATATGTTTTTATTGATTTCAGACAGGAAGGGAGAGGGAGAGAAACATCAATGATGAGAGAGAATCATTGATCGGCTGCCTCCTGCACTCTCCCTACTGGGGATCAAGCCTGCAATCCAGGCATGTACCCTGACCGGGAATCGAATTGTGACCTCCTGGTTTATGGGTTGATGCTCCACCACTGAGCCACACGGGCTGAATATATGCATCATCTTTTAACTCAATGTAGTACTGTAATTCTTCCTGAAGTTAAAGTGCCCTTTGATTTCAGGGCTTTCTTTTGTGTCTGTAAACTAGCTCTTGTATTTAACTTTGGCTAAGTTCTCAAATGATTTTCTTGGGCCACAAATAGCCTAGATTTGTTTCAGAAGTTCTAATGCAATCTCATGTTAATCGGAAGAAACATCCATTTCAGTGGTGTACAGTTTCCCTCTCCCCTTCCCAAGATTCACACTGAACCCGAAGCTGATATGTGAGAGGCTCAGAATTCACCATCCTCTGGTGCCCTTTCAGCCGCACAGTGCCCCTCTGTTTCTGCAGTTTTTCTAGAAAAGCTCAGATACTGTCAGTCAAGCTATGTACCCTGGCTCCCCTCAGCGAGGGTACAAGG
The DNA here is from genome assembly GCF_000327345.1 of Myotis davidii. Classification (NCBI taxonomy): domain Eukaryota; kingdom Metazoa; phylum Chordata; class Mammalia; order Chiroptera; family Vespertilionidae; genus Myotis; species Myotis davidii. The sequence continues at coordinate 253,608 of NW_006288719.1, forward strand.
ATCTTGCCCACATTCTCCTGCTGCTGCAGCACACGTTTTTGTTGTTTTACCAAAGATCCTGAGCTCTAGGTTTTATCAGTTAGAGCACATTCGATGCGTAGCCTGTCTGATGGGCATTCAGAGAGAGTTTTGGGTAGAAGTGAGGCAGCATAATGTACAGGTAATGGCGTGGGTTTGGAGTCCCACATTGGGGTTCAAAAGGCCCAGCCACTCTATCCGTGTGACCTGGGGAAGCCACTCAGCCATTTGGAACCTAAATTTCCTTGTCTCTAAAGTGAGAGTAACAATTGTGATCTTGTGAGCACTGATTGTAATAAAATACATGAAATACTTTGTTTACAGCTTGGCATATTAAAGGTTTTAATAAATAGTAACTCTGTCATTTGTTTTTCATAATATTTTTGTACATCTGTCAGAATTATGGATACTCATGTTTGTACCCAAGTCCTTTGGATTCCATTTTTAATGTCTTCTGTTTGCCTTTTAGAGATTTTACTTGTGACTCGTGGAAGGTCTTGCTCTGCATATGTTGTTAGAGTGCGTGCCAGGCCTTGTGTTAAGTGTGGGGTCTGTCCAGAGCAGTAAACAGTTCACAGTTTATGCCCCGTAGACATAATCTGTGTTTGTGTTATGGGTAAATGGGGTTCCCTTCTCAACCTGTTACTATGGGAGTGCTCCAAGGCCCAGGCCTACACTTGGCTCTCTTAGTGATCTTCTCCGGTGTTCCTTCCATCTGTGAGTCTCGGTCAGACTTGGCCGCTGAACTTTGGGCTTGTATCTACCTGAGATTTCCACTTTGATATCTAATAGGCTTCTCATACTTACTATGTCAAACCAAACTCAAGAATTCTACCCCTCACAGCTTGCTCATGCATCAGCCAATGAATGGCAAGTCCATTTTTTCAGTGAATCAGGCCAAAAATTTGTTTATATTATTCTTATTTTCCTCTGCTAACCCACATCCAACCCAACCATAAACTGTTGGCCCGACATTCAAAATATACAATATATCCAGAATATGGCCACTTATTTCATCCTCCTCCACAGCGGTCACCCTCCCATGAGAGCCTTCTGCTGGGTTTTCTTGATTTCTGATTTGCTTCCTACAGTCTGAGTGCCTTAAAAAGATCCACCTGATCCCATCACTTCAAAAATCCCTCCAGGTTTCCCTGCAAGAGCAATGGCCTTGTCCTTCTCGAATGGCCATGCAGAGCCGAACAGTCTGGCCGGTTGCTGGGGCCTCATCTGCCGTTTCCCCTTCTTGAAGCTGGTGGCTTCCTGGTTCGTTCGTTAGCCAGGGCTCCTGTTCCCTCAGCTGGGATGCCTCTTCCCCCAGATACTTTCATGCCAACTGCAGGATTCCACAGTCCATGAGACCCCTCCCTTACTGCCCTGTTTAAAAGTGTACCTTGCCCAGTATCTTCTGCCCAGTTGCTTTCATTATTTTTCTCTATAGCTGATCATTAACATATTTTGCCTATTTATGTGGTTTATTACCTGTCTCCTCACACTAGAAAGCAAGCTCCATGAAGGTAGGAGTTTTGCTGTTTTGTGCAGTATGTGCTCAGTGCTAGAGCCACCAATGCCTGGCACATGGTAGATAGTATTGTTAAATGAATGGGATGGGTGGGTTCCAGGATCTCAGAAGGAAGGCACCTAGTCTTGCTGGATGGCTCCAGGGAGACTTCCTGGAGGAGGTGATCCCTAGACCAAGTCTTTCAGGACGAGTTGTTCTTGTCAGGGGGCAAAGATAGGAAGACTCTCCAGACGGAAGGAACTATCTATGTAAACACATCCAGGCACACAAAGACCTAGCGTAGTGGACCTGCCAGTCTATACTGAAGAAATATAAAGTTTGAGATTCAGAAGAGGGTACAGTGAAACTCCAGGAAATCATGTGGGGAAGCAGGTGTGGATGGATTGACCTTTCCTTGGACACTTTTAGTTTGGAATGTTGATGGTGTCGATGAAATTCCCCCTCCCCCTCCTCCCCGGGACCATGTGAGGAAATGGCTGAATACAGAACCTTGGTGAGCACCACCATGTGTGTCCCTCCAGAGCAAGAGGGGTGATCTGGTCCAGGAGAGGATGGCGAGGACCACAGCAAGGAGGACTGAATTACTGGACAGAGAGGTGGCTAGCCTGTGCGACCCCCCCCGCCCCCAGTGCCAGGAAACAGGGGTCTAATACAGTATTTAAAATGTGCCCAGGTTTTAGCAACATTGAAAAGAGCACTTTCTTGGTATTAGAATAGTTTTTACTTAGCTTAACTGCAGTGTTTTCTGCAAGTGTTTCCCACAAACCTGTGCAAAGAACAGGAAAATGCTCTTTCTAGGGGTGTCCTCTGTCTGAAGCTGGCACTCCAGCATGAACCCCACCCCTCACCCCTGCTCAAGTCTCTGCGATTATACCTACGAAATAAAAATGCCCTCATATTTGCCTTCTAGGGATGCACTGTGAGGCACTTGCATGATTTAATCCATTCAAATAATTTTACCCATTCACTAACCATTAAGTGCCTAAAGTTAGGTCCTGAGGATTCATAGGTAATTTTTAAAAGCAGTCATAGTGTAGAGGAGGAAACAGGAGAGTTAAGTGTGACAAGGCAATCAAGAGCCTGCACATGAAGGTCAGGGGAGCCGCTGACACCTCTGAGGCTATTGTAATTGTCAGCATTCACCTCAGGAACAAGTGTCATTTCCCCAGCTTGTTGCAGGGCTGAGGGACATGTAGGTGTCTGTGCAGCACTGACCTCAGTGCTAGTTTGCACAGGCACTCCAGGAAAAATCACACTTTGGGAGTAATTTCCAACACCAGGACCCAGGGCATCAGCTCTGTGAGCCGAGGCTGACAGAGTCAGACTAGAGTCAGCTCCAGTGCCGAGTGGGCAGGCGAGGAGTGGTAGGACTGCCCTGGGCTGTGGTCGGGAAAACCCACTGTTAGCGTGGGCTAATTCTAGAGATCTCAGGCCAGGAAAATGCATGTCATGAATGTTCTGGGGCTGCTGAAAAGCTTTTGGTGGGGGGAGTCCTTTCACTTATTCATCCAAATATTTCAGTGCCTCAGATCTGCCAGGTGCTCAGTAAGTCCTAGTGATTGAGAATATAACAGCAACTAAGATTTCCTCCTTATCCCAATGGGCTTAGTGACCTATAGGAAAGCAAAATAAAAGTTTAAAATTGTATTAGACCAAATCGTGAAATTGCCAATATTGAACCATCTTTGACCTGTAAAACAGCAAATTCACATCAAGTTGATATGAAAGAAACAAGGGACTGAGTTGGGGAAAATACAGGAATGGTAATTTGGGGTGGGAAGACCACAAAAAGTCTGTGAGAAGGTGGCATATGAGTGGAAGAAGAGAAGGCTAGGTCCTCTTCTTTATTTTTAAAATATATTTTTATTGATTTCAGAGACGAAGGGAGAGGGAGAGAGAGAAACATCAATGATGAGAGAGAATGATTGATCGGCTGCCTCCTCCACGCCCCACACTGGGGATCGAGTCCACAATCCGGGCATGTGCCCTTGACCAGAATTGTACCTGAGACCCTTCAGTCCACAGGCCGACGCTCTATCCACTGAGAAAACCAGCTAGGGCCTCCTCTTTTATTTAAATCACAATGGTAATGCAGTGCCAGGGGCCATGGCCGCCCTGGGCCTGTGGGCCTGCAGCCGGGCCTCACGTCTGTCTGGACGGCCCAGCTCCTCAGGCACAGTTGCTGCACCTTTTGATTTCCCAAGATAAGCCAAACATGGCTTTAAAAAAAAGCATTTAAAGAATAATGCTTTAGATATTTAAGTTGAAATGTAGTTTTATCTGAAATCTCCCAAATTTTATGTTTTAAAATTTTATTTACTAGAGGCCGAGTGTACGAAAATTTGTGCACTCGGAGGAGAGGGTCCCTCAGCCTGGCTTGCACCCTCTCACAGTCTGAGACCCCTCAGGGGATGTCCACCTGCTGGCTTCGGCCCACTCCCCTGAGGATTGGGCCTAAGCTGGCAGTCAGACATCCCTCTGGCAGCCTGGGATCCCTTGGGTGATGTGTGACTGATGGCTTAGGCCCACTCCACGGGAAGCGGGCCTAAGCTGCAGTTGGATATCCTTAGTGCTATTGAGGAGGCGGGAGAGGCTCCCACCACCGTGGCTGCACTCACAGCTGTCAGCCCGGCTTGTGGCTGAGCAGCACTCCCCCTGTGGGAGCGCACTGACCACCAGGGGGTCCCTTGGGGGTTGTGTGACTGATGGCTTAGGCCCACTCCCCACGGGAAGCGGGCCTAAGCTGTAGTTGGATATCCTTAGCGCTATCGAGGAGGCAGGAGAGGCTCCCGCCACTGCAGCTGCACTCACAGCTGTCAGCCCGGCTTGTGGCTGAGTGGAGCCCCCGCCAAGCAACAGCTCCTGTGTTGAGCATCTGCCCCCTGGTGGTCAGTGTGCATCAGCAACCAGTTGTTACTGGTCATTCCGCTGTTAGGGTCAATTTGCATATTACCCTTTTATGATATAAGATTCATTTATTTAAAAAATGTTTTGCAAGCCAAACAATGTAGCTGCTTGCCAGGAACGGCCCACTCGACATCAATTTGCAATTTTCACTTGAAAGCATTCCGGGTAGAGGGAACAGCGTGTGCAAAGACTATAGGCAAGAGAGGGCTTGACTTGTTCAGGGAACAGAAAAGAGGGCAGTATGTCCAGAGCTGAGTGAACCCATAGGAGAGGGTGTTTGAGTGAGGTTGGAAAGGAGCCAGACCCCAGGAGCTCACCGCAGTACAGGGGCAGAAGTGCAGGATAGAAGTACAAGTGTAGTGGGTGCTCCACTCGACCAGCGTGTACCCAGGACGACAGAGCTGCGTCTGCCTGGAGGAAGGGGTACCTTTTCCTAAGCCACACAAAGATGCCATGAATGCTGCAGGTCTCCCTGTATTTTCCCATTTTATGGTTCAGTAAGCGCCCCAAAGGCAACCGTAGTGACCGAGCCTGCATCTGGCTTTGGTTTTCTTGGAATTGGAGGCCCATATCCTTTGACCACAAAACACTAACTACCTTTCCAAATGAGGTCTGAGTCCATGACAGTGCCCTTTGGAGGGTGCTCGTCTGTGTCACTCAAAGGGATTGCACCCATTAATTTAGAGCCCCAAAAAGGACTTTAAATATTAAGTTGCATATAGAGTAACAGCTGGAGACTCAACCCCAGCACACTGAAGCCCAGACTACAACTATGTTGTGTGGGGCTAGTGACACCAACCTGTTAAGGGTTAATGCCTCATTTTCAAGGAAAGGTGAGTGTAGCTTAAAGATGTACAGTTGAAATATCTGAATTACTCTCCTGAGAGAGCATCCTTTTCTTCTTATGGAGTGTGAAAGCCCTCAAAATCAAAACAGTCTCTGCTCAGGGATCTTAGAAATCTAGAAGAAGATGGAATTCAAGAAGTAAAGGTGGATATGGATAAAAATGGGATTTTTTGGCCACCCAATAGGTGTTGAATAAAACATTTCAGGAATTCAGTGAGCAGGTCTTTAGTGACGTGATATGAACTTGGCTTGGAAATGTTCAAGAGGCCAAGGATCAGAGGGAGCAAGCCTTTAGGGCAGTGATGGCGAACCTATGACACCTCTGACACGCGAACTCATTTTTTTGGTTGATTTTTCTTGGTTAAATGGCATTAAAATATATAAAATAAATATCAAAAATGTAAGTCTTTGTTTTACTATGGTTGCAAATATCAAAAAATTTCTATATGTGACACGGCACCAGAGTTAAGTTAGGGTTTTTCCAAATGCTGACACGTCGAGCTCAAAAGGATCACCATCACTGCTTTGGGGCATCAGGGGAAGGAGGACGGTGGCCGCAGTGTGAGGCCTGGGAAAGAAGTCCGCGTGCAGCACGGAGAGAGCTTGCAGTTTAAATGAAGCACCCGAGGGTGGGGGTGGGAGGAGGCTGAGTTAGCTTTCAGCACTAAATGTGTAGAGCTCTTCATGAAGACCCACCGCCAGTTCAAGTATTAGAATATTTGAAGAGAGAAAGCATAATTAATAACACTTCCCCGATGCTCTATGTAGGGTTATTTAATTTACTTTGTAGATAAAAATGGATCTGATTTAATTATTTTTATTATTTTTTAAGCTGATGGATATTTTTATCTGTAGAATTAAAATGAAAATTGCATTTTAAAAATAAAAATCAATATGCCTATATTTTGCTTTTAGATTGATAGAGTCATAATCAAATTAAAGCAGAAGTTGGTGCCAAAACCGGTTTGGCTCAGTGGATGGAGCGTCGGCCTGCGGACTGAAAGGTTCATGCCTATATTTTGCTTTTAGATTGATAGAGTCATAATCAAATTAAAGCAGAAGTTGGCAAACCTTTTCTGTAAAGGTGCAGCTATTAAATGTTTTCAACATCGTAGGCCAAATTGTCTGTTGCAACTACACACTTTGCTGTTTCAGTACAAAAGCAGCTATGGGCATATGTAATGAATGCCGCTGGCTGCCTGCCAGTTAGACAATTTACAGACACTGAAATCTGCATTGTAATTAATTTTCACCGGTTATAAAATATTTATCTTTGGATTAAATTTAAAAAATTATGGTCTCACCCAGCCAGCGTGGCTCAGTGATTGAGCATCAACCTATGAACCAGGAGGTCACGTTTCAATTCCCAGTCAGGGCACATGCCTGGGTTGCTGGCTTGATCCCCAGTGTGGGGAGTGCAGGAGGCAGCTGATCAATGATTCTCTCTCATCATTGATATTTCTATCTCTCGCTTCCTCTCTGAAATCAATAAAAAAAAAATACAGTCTCTACAAAAACAGGTGGGGAGCAAATTTGGTCCATGAGCTACAGTTGCCGACCCTGCATTAGAGATATTATAAAACAGTCAGGTTTTTCCCAAGGCCATGGGCTGCTTTTCTCAGCTGTCCATAGTTCTGATCAGGGTGGAGGGGAGGAGTGTCTTGTTTTGTTGGAATGAAGAGGTTTCCTTACACATTAGAAAAACTTCCAAGGTGGAGGTGGAAGAGGGCATAGAGAGGATGAATGGTGATGGAGAAAGAAATAAACAAAGCAGCCCGGCCTCAGTGGCTCAGTGGTTGAGGAGATCACGTTTCAATTCCCAGTCAGGGCACATCCCCAGGTTGCAGGCTCGATCCGCAGTAGGGGGCGTGCAAGAAGCAGCTGATCAATGATTCTCACTATTGATGTCTCTATCTCTCCCTCTCTGAAGTAAAAAAATATGTATTTAAAAAAACACACAAAAAACTTCCAGTAGTGATTCTCAAACTGGCTTGCATCTGGATCACCTGAGAGTTTGCTAAAATGCAGATTAAGGGCCCGCACCCCGAGTTTCTGGTTCAGTACATCCACGTGGGGCCCAAGCACTTGCATTTTAAGCAGGTGAGGCAGCTGCTGTTCTGGGCCAGCACTTTGAGAGCCGCCGGTTTAGAGCTGCGGGTGCCCAGCACTGTGGGAACAACAGGTGGCCCTACAGTAACTATTGGCTTTGCTGCCTCGATGATTTCTGTGAGAATCCGAAATTCTAATAGTTCGCGACCAAAGGTAATTTGGACCAAATGTATAACTTCCCCATCTATTGTAATATTTTTCTGCCATCAATTTCTGTTTTAAACACCTAAGAACTAGAGATTGTTTTACAACAATGTTGGGGAAAGATGTGTACCTAGGAGAATTATAAATAAAGGGATATATATTATTATGTATAGTATATATTATGAAAACATGTAATTATATATGTAATAGGTACCTTGTATCAGTTTTTATTTTTTAATGTTTTTATTGGTTTCAGAGAGAGGGAGAGAGGGTTAGAAACATCAATGATGAGAGAGAATCATTGATTGGCTGCCTCCTGCACACTCCCTTCTGGGAATGGAGCCTGAAACCTGGCACATGCCCTAACCAGAAATCAAACCTTGAACCTATGACTTCTTGTTCATGGGTCTACACTGAATCACTGAGCCACACGGGCCTGGCTGATTTAATATTTTGACATTTGAATTTTTACAGCTATTTCCTTTCTTGCTGTGCCTTCTCTTTTCACATTTTTTATTATGGGTAAAAGTTTTAAATTTTATTGTAGCTTAATTTAGAAAATTTTGCCCTTGTGATTTGGGGAGGGTTTTTTTTATGGGTATCTTGTTTAGAAAATTCCCTTCTTTGAGGTCATGAAGACGTCTCCTATATTTTCTTCTAAAAGTATTGAGTTTTAAAAAATTTCTTTAAAAGTTTCATTGTTCTTACTCTTGAGTCTTTAGTCCAGCTAGAAATAACTTTTGTTTATGGTGTGAAGTGTGAATCCATTGTTTTCTATCTGGATGACTAGTGTCTTAATACTTTGGCAGTCCATCCCTCCCCCACTGATGGCATTGCCATTTCTTTCCTGTGTCAAGGGAGCACATGTTCCATGGCCAAGTTGTCTACCCCTGTGTCCATACCCTTCTGTCTTAGTTCCTGTATCCTTAGCTTTCTGTGAGCCCTAATGACCGATAGAGCTTTCTTTAAAAGTCTCTCCAGCTTGTTTCGATAATAACTCCACGTTAGTTTGGGCTCTTTGTTCTTCTACATAAATTTTAGAATTCCTACATTGTATGAGAAAAAAAGACTTTTGGTTTGAGATGTATTAATAGACTAATTTGGGAGGAAGTTACATCTGTTTAATATTAAATATTCCTGGTCATGAATATGTTAATTTTCTCTACTTATTGATGTCTCCCTTAATGCCTTTCAGTAAAGTTTAACATTTTCCATTAAGGTAATAATATTTTTTGTTAGGTTTTTTATTAAGCATCTCATTCTTTACTATCTTTTAAGAGTTACATTTCAAAACTCCTGGTGGCTGGCGTGTAGAAATGAAATAGATTTTTGTTTGCTTAAATTCAGGAACCTTGCTAAACTCTTATTGTTTCTAAGCATTTGTGAAGTCTTTTGGGCTTTCTACAAGAATAGTCATCTCCTGCAAATAATGACAGTTGTCAGTCTTCCGCAATCCATAGACCATTGGCTTCTTTTCCTTATCTTTTCGAATTGACAGAAACATTCAGTGCAATGTTTGCAATGTTCGACATAAGTGGCCTCTCCTTTCTGATTTAAGAGGAATGCTTCTAACATTTCCAACATTAGCCACTACGTTTGCTGTGGGTGTTCTGTACCTGCCCTTTATCGGGTTAATGAAACGTCCTGTTATATACATTTGCCTGTTCTGGTGGAGGTTTTTTGTTTTGTTTCATTTGTGAGTTGTGTGTGTTTTTTTTTTAAATAAAAAGGTTTAAAATTTGTCAAATGTAACGTCTTGTGTATAGTGAGATCATGTGTATGTGCCTTTTGTTTGTAACTTATTGGATCAGATAAGTAGATTTTCTACTATTAAACCAAGTTGGCGGGCCTGGGCTCACCTGATGTAGGATCTAACCTGTGGCTTGGTGCTCCTCCAATCCTGAGCCGCTGTGCTGAGAATATGCTGCTCACCTGATTCCTGTGTATCTCCCCCTCACTCCCCTTCAAGGGCTGTCTTCAACCAAGTAGTTTTAGTCTCGTGGCGCCATCTGGTGGCAAACTTTGGAAATTTCTGACTTGATGTTCACCTCCTTCTCAAGGAAATGGAGTTTCCTGGGTTATCACTGTATTCTATTTTCTTTCTGGTACCTTACGTTTATCACCTCACTCTCCTTTCTCTTGATCTCCATGTAAGTCATTCACATGTCCTTCCTTTGCTCTTTCTCCCTTCGTTCCTCAGTTATGAACATAAATCAACCTCAGTTACAGTTAATCATGGTGACTAAGGAAAAATACAGTAATACCTTTTTAAATGACATTTGATAAGATGAAGTGCCAGCTCTGATAACCTTCCAAGTCCTCAAAATACTTCAAAGTCCCTTTAAAATGTTCTTAAATTTCCAGCACTACTTAGTCATCTAATTAATTTTGCCCAGTATAACATTAAGCCAAAGTATCAAAGAAAAATTATAATAGTGTTAATATGTTTCATTGTTTCTATCTTCCTTTATTACTGGCCCGGACAAATTTGCATTTCACTGCAAAGACTCAGTTTTTCATTATGGGTGACACTGCCGGGAAACCGAACTGCCCTCTATAGCATGGTTTCCATGGGCAACAGCCCACCGCAGGCGCTCTTGTGACACATAACTGATTTATAAGATAGAAATCGCCAGTCGCTGACTTTCTGCTTGTTGAACCCTCAGCATGAAAATACTGTGAGCAATGCTCTTCCCACTCAGAGGGCTGGCCTTGGCTCCCCGTGGCTGGGGTAGCGGTTGCTTTGTGGAGTTAACGGTGACTGTCCTGGGGTCTCAGGGCTGTATCTGAGAATGGCTGGTGAGTCAGCTGGAGAAGACAGACCAGAGAAAGGAGGGCTGACCCTGATCTCCTGAGCCGACCTGGCTGCAGGAGAGGTTGCTTTTATTGTTTGTTTGTCTTCCGCCACACCAGGCTTTTAGTTGGCAGGTGGAGGGTAGGGAGCATTTGCTTATTCCAGGATAGCAACTGTTGACTTCAAAGCAGGCCCCACAGAGTATCTTGGGTCCGTAAGTCTGATCGGTGTTTAAAAGACATTTTTAAAGGGCCCGCTAACCAAGAGAACTGCAGATAACATATACGCTCACTCTCAAGCAGTATTCTAATACTTACAAAGCTTTGATGTGTATGGCTTTGAGATCCATTACTCTTGTGAAACGGAATAGTTTATGTAGAGTTGCTACAATTGTTAGAATGCTAACGTCTATTTAAAAGGAAGGTTTAATGTTACTTTTATTTTTATATTGTAATAATGGGAGATTCAATAGTGGATTGGAAAAAAGATTAAGAAGGAGATTATATTGGCAATTTGGTTACCAAGAGGCCCTCCCCAATCCAGGGTGACCCGTCCTCCTGGCATTCCGTACTACTTGGCTTCCTTCTGTGTTCTTTTGCTAAATGCTTTCTAACCTCTTGATGTCTCTTTTGAAAGGTGGGGACCCAAACTGTATGCATTCTTCCAGATCCGTTCTTGCCAAAACAGCATAAAGCAAATGTAACAGGAAGAAGGCTCCCTCCTTCACGAGGTAAGTGCGAGTAGCAGCTGCGGCCAGGGCCAGCCCACCTTCCCATTAGACCTGCCACATCTGTTTACCGCCAAGATGCTAGGACTCCACAGTATCGGAATTCTCAGTCAAAGGACCTGACTCAGAGCAACGCTACCATTACAGCATCTAATTCCACCCCTTCCAGATCTTTCTCAATTACTTTTATCTCTTGGGCTCTTTGCCAGTCAAAAACATCTTCTTCCAATTTAATAATTTTGAGGTCAGATAGTTTATCTTACTATTATTTTTGTTGTTGTTAATTCTCACCTGAGGATATTTTTCCCAGTGATTTTTAGAGAATGTAAGGGAAGAAGGGAGGAAGAGAGAGAGAGAGAGAGAGAGAGAGAGAGAGAGAGAGAGACTTCAATGTGAAAGAGACATATCGATTGGTTGCCTCCCACACATGCCCCAACCAGGGCCAGGAATCAAACCTACGAATGAACCTTCCATGCGCAGGCCAGTGCTCTAACCACTGAGAAACACAGGCTAGGGCCAGATAGTTTATTCAACTGAGATTTTACTTATAATCCTGGTGAAGTGCTGCCTGATTGCACCCGCTGCTTTAGACTGTTCTCTTACCGGTGTGAAGGAACACCCTTGATGGGGAGTATTATGGTGCGAGCTCACACATAGGCCACTTGTGTGCTGCTGTTGGTTTTTCTCTTAAGAAAATATTTAGATATACTTAAAAATGAAGGGCCACACATATATATTGAGTAGACGAATTCCAGAACTGCTTCACAAGCCAGGTTACTATTATGCATTGATCTCAATTTGGAAGTGTTTAAAAATCATTGATCAACGTGATTACCATGACAGGAGCTTGTTTTACAATTCATTAACTTCTTTGACAGACACTGTGTTGGCTCATCCCTTTCTAAATAAAACCACAGCGATGCAGTTTATCTAGGAGATCTTGAATGGTTCTTTTGAGTTCCTTCAGCTTGCTGATTCAGCCCCCCCATGGTTTGTGATTGGTAAAATCCCCCAAATTAAAATTTGCCTGATGTCTTGCAGTTTTTCCTCACTGACTTTTATCCGATAATGGTTTTGCTTTCTAGAGCAAAGACTTCAAGTGAGTTTGACTCCATCCTGTTGCTGTCAGAAGTAGGAAAGTAAATTTTCTGAATGACTCACCGGAAAAGTCAAGATCAAATGACAGAGATTTGGAGTTATCCAGAGATGAATTTATCAAAGGATCACAGAGTTGGCACAGAGTGGGCAGCCTCAGAAGTGCTGGGCCCCTCCCTCCACAAGTGATCATAATGTCACTGACCCAAGAGAAAGGACAGGGACTTCTCAGTGATTTTCTGGTCCTTCTCCTCCAGATTTTGGGCTTTCTCCATCAAACTCTCATCCTGCCTTTTTGTGGCCTGTGGGATTGTGGTGATGAGAAATCAGGGGGCCATCTAAAGGCACAGACAAGCTAGAGCTGGTGGTTTCTCCAGCGACAGGATGCCCTGTAGCCTCGGGTACCAGGCTCTGCAGCCTGGTGTATTCAGACCCACAGGCTTCTTGCTCGCAACCTGCAGGCCTTGTCCTTTCTCTGAGCGCGAGGCTGACTTCAGCTCAGGAGGTTGTTAGATCTGAAGACACTCTCTCCTGGACCCCGGGGCTGGGGAGTGGCCTGATGAGGGTAAGATGGAGCTGGTGTAAATTCAGTGAGCTCACCCCCTGGGCACACATACCCCCTGGGCTGTTCTGTGACATCTCTTGTGATTTACATCATAAAGGTTTATATGACTGACGTGAAAGGAAGTGTGTTTATACCGGGATCTCATATCCACATCCAGATTCTGGACCTGCAGGTTGCAAGATCCAAGTTAGGTTCCCTTTGAAACCAAACATCATGCTAGCCTGGCTGAGCTCAGAGGGCAGAGTCTCTGGCCCACCCTGGTTTGGGAGCAATCTGTAAGTCATGGTGTTGCACCCATTCGCCTTCGTAATTCCACAGTGAACGCTAACAGCTACTTATGACCTGTGGAGAGGTTTTCGGGGTCTCATGCCCATTTCAACCCTATTATGGTAATATTTGTCTCATTGTCTTCTTTCTTAACTTTCCTGTTCCCTTTCGATGTCTTCCTGCAGGTCCCTGGCATCTGACATATGGCGAGCTTTGGGATACAGACTTACCAAGACATGCCTGATGTTCTGAATGTGAATACCCCCCACCCAAAGCCAGAATCTCAGCTGGATGGGCACGTGTCCTGAAACCAGGGCTCTTACAGAGGGTTCTCTCCACATCTCAGTTTACTGTTGGTTTCCCTTTCTTGTTTTCCTCTCTCTCTCCACACCCCTCTCAGCTGCCTTTCCTAGGGACACAGCTTGGAAAGATGGGCCGGGACTGGAGGACTCTGCATTGCTCCCGGCAGCCCCGAGCCAGCGTCTACTGCATCCCATCTCCAAAGCACCGTGCCCCAGGCACGCCAGAAGGCACCAGCTTTTGAGAGCCCACTTTTTCTCTGCATGACTAGCTTGTAAGGAGAGAGAGAGAGAGAGAGAAAATTTCCAAGAATTTTCCACTTTTTCAACAGCTCTGATTACTTGCTGCCATCTGTGAAATCTGGAGACACTGATGCAACATTCCTCTTCCTGTCTGGGCTGTTTGTATAATTGTATATAAATGTAGCAATAAATCTATTCTAACATCAGCCGGGCACTACTTTCCACTCGATTCTGCATGGTGATGGCACGCGTGCATATCGCGTTCTCAAGGCACTGCCCTATTGCCCCATCTCAGGTTCTCACCTTCTCTGATTTCACAAAGTGTTAGTTTGAGTTGGCCCGGGTGTGGAGAAAGAAGGTTGGGGAGTCTGGTGGCAGAACTGGGACACGAAGCAGCATGATTAATTCACTAGGTGGCACTATCCCTGGCACTCCGAGGTGGCTTGAATGTCCGGGACTGAAGCTCAGAGGATTGGGTGACAGTCTGAGACATGAGTCAGCTATTTTTGTAATCACTCTTACATCCTCCAAGAATGCATTGCACGGCCATTATGTGGCCAGTGCTTACCTGCTGGGCACAAGGATACCCATTAAAGACTTTCAGAGAAACTACAGAGATGGATAATTCAATATCACATTGGCAGATTTTGTGTAGTTTCTCTGAAAGTCTTTAAGGGGTATCTTTGTGCCCAGCAGGTAAGCACCTGCCACATAATGGCCCCACAATGCATTCTTGAAGGATGTAAGAGTGATTACAAAACTAGCTGACTCATGTCACAATGTGGTACTGAATTTTCCATCTGAACCTGATGTTTTCCAAGAATACTGAGTCTGGCTGTTTTAGAAACTGTCCTCCTACAGGGGACACATAAGCCAATAACCTTTCGTTTGGCAGAACTAACGTTGTTTGTTTAATATTAAAGACTGTTGGTTCCCAACGTAGTCTCATAATTTATTTGAAGTCTTTGGTTAGCAGGCACTGCTATCACTTAAAAAACCCTTTGTTGTGGTTTCTTATCAAATGCTGTCTCTCAGGTCTCTCCTCCTCCTGCCAAAGGCCTGGGAGCACCGTGGAGCCAGAGGCGTGTGCTAGGGCAGGGCTCGGAGGCAGCACTTGCAACACTACCTTTTATGTATTAAAACATACAGACCGGAAGCACTTGACGAAGTCACCTGGTTGAGCCCTTAGGGCCACTGATCAGATAACTATCTGAAAGATGCATCATGCCAGGTCTAGTCTCACTTTCACCTTTTAATAGACCCGCGGCTCAGGCTCCAAAGATAAAGTGGCACAGTGTGGGCTGCTGCCTTCCACAGCAAACGCCCATGGGACACACCCTCCTCTACACAGATGTTTCTGGCAGAACTGGTGCCACAGGGAGAAATCATTTTAAAAGATACATGACAGCCCTGGCTGGTTTGGCTCAGTGGATAGAGCCTCGGCCTGAGGACCAAAGGGTCCCAGGTTCGATTCCAGTCAAGGGCACATGCCCGGGTTGCGGGCTCAATCCCTGGTGGGGAGCGTGCAGAAGGCAGCAGATCAATGATTCTCTCTCATCATTGATGTTTCTCTCTCTCCCTCTCCCTTCCTCTCTGAAATCAATAAAAATATATTTAAAATAAAAAATAAAAGAAGAGACATGACAAAGAATCAGTTGCTTCTGGTGATAGTGTGATACAAGATGAGCCCACTGTGGGTAGTGCTGTTCAGTGGGGCCTTGACTTACGAGTTTAATTCGTTCCGAGACTTAAATTACTCTGTCAACTCAAAGCAAAAAATTGGCCAGAGACAGGTGGCATCTCAAAAAACTCGTTAGTCGGGACACTCGTAAGTCAAGGCCCCACTGTATCAGCAACGGTTCATGAGCTTGTCTGCGGAGCTGAGGGTGTGCAACCTGTGGCCTTAAACCTGGATGTAGGCTGTGGTTCTGCCACTAATTAGAGGTTAAACCAGGACACATCACTCCCGCTCTCCCGGCCTCTGATTCGTTGGCTGGAACACAAAGCGTTTGGACTCAATGATTTCTAAGGTTCTTGTTCCTTGAGTCTCTCCGGTGGGAAAGGGGAGGGAGAGGCATACTTTTTAACGCTAAAAAGCAAGGTCACAGGATGGCCAACATGGGCAACAGAGAGGCAGGACACCGGTGTGAAGGCCACTGATTTTCAGGTACCAAGATGCATGAAGAGGGGACACGTCAGAGCAGCAACAGGCCAGCCCCCTCTGGGAGACAATCTATTGGGCTTTCCCTGTGCACATCTGTCCACTGGATTTCTTCTTGGGGTGCCTTCCACCGAGGGCAGGCAGCAGGACAAACCGGTGGACACTGAAACCTCAAAATAAGAGTCCACTTCTCTTCCTGAGCTGCCCAGCCCACCCACAGGCCTCACTGCGAAGAGCGCCCCAGG
>NW_006288719.1:269589-270186 GCF_000327345.1 Myotis davidii
GTCAACAGGCAGCTGAGGGAGGGCGGCCACCGAGAGGGGGAAACGCACCCTTCCCATCAGGGACAACCGCACCCACCCGAGGGAGCACGCGGGTGGGACGTTTCCCTCCTTCAGGGCGGACACAAGGCGGGTCAGCACCGCGCTCCCGCCCTCCAGCCGCCCTCAGCCCCCTCCCAGCAGGTGGGATGCGGTGCTTGACAGGCGAGTGTGGGGAGGGGTGGGCCAGCCCTCCCTCCTCTCCCCGTGGAGCCCAGGTCTGCAGGCAGCACACACTCCCGGCCGCTCCCCCAGGGCTTAGTTTCACAGAGGCAGGCCTGGCCCTCCACACAGGGGACGCTGTCCTACTTGGGGTTCGCATCAGGAAGCTAGTTGCCAGGGGTGAGCCCGCGCTCTCCAGTACCAGCTCCATCAGCCACCAAGGCCCATGGCCCCCACCTGCTTTTATTTTGCTGTAATTCCCCACTGATGAGCACATGGCTCTCACTTGTGTTAAGGCTCCCCTCCCCCCACCCCGAGCCGGCTGTGGGCCCGGCTGCTGGACGGACCACACTCACAGGCGGGGGCGGAGGGGGACGGGGGCGCCGGGCGGAGGGCAGT
>NW_006288719.1:271463-273547 GCF_000327345.1 Myotis davidii
CCCGGGTGGGGCGCAGAGCAGGCGCTGCCCACAGGGCCTTCCCACCGCGGGCCCAGGAGCCCCCGCCTCTTCCCAGCTATTCCCAGAAGCAGTGCGGCCACGCTGGGCGCGGGGGCCCGGCCGGCAGGGGATGCTGCTGAGCTTGCCGGTCTCTGCCGCCCACTTTCCTAAAACCGGAGCATGATTCCCTTCGCCCTCTGAGAAGAAGGGAGGCTGAGTGCTGTCCCGCCTCCTCCAGCCTCAACCGTTCAGCGGGCAGCACACCCTGGGCACAGGCCGGCAGGCCCCAGGCACCCTGGAGGCACCGCAGCGGAAGCCTGTGCCCCAGGCCTCCGCACCCTGAACCTAACCTCTCCACGGCACTGATTTCTATAACACATTTTTCTCTTCGACTTGATACAGTCTGCAGGTGCTCAGAACCTACATTGGGTTCCCTTCGTGTTCATTTGGCACAGCAGTGCTGCTCAGGTGTGGTGTTGGCCCTGTGGGACCTGTGCCAGGAGGGCCCTCGGACAAGTGCAGGGACTTTGGTACAGGTTCGGAAACACAGGGCCACTGGGAGAATGCCATGGATCCATTCATCTGAGGACGACTTAGGACCCTCGGCTGTGTCCCTGGGCAAGGCTGTCTGATCAGTAGTTGGAAAGGAACCCTGTCCTGGAGTCTCTGCCTCTTCTCTTCCAGGGGCGCTGGGCAGCCTGGTGGTGTTCCTTCGTCCTCACTGGCTGGCGGCTCCAGGCAGAGTGTGAGCTGGCAGTCCATGTAGACTTAGACGTGGCAGCACTTTGCTCTGAGAGCGCTGCTCGGGCGCTGAGCCCAGCTGCTGTGTCCACCTTCTCTGAGCTTGGCCTGGTCCTGAGACCACCCGGGGAGGGCCAGGCGGCTGTGAGAAGGACTGGAGGGGCCAACAGTGACCCCTCTGTGGGGCCGTGTGACCGAGGCTTATGTCCAAATCATCAAGCGTTGACTCCTGGGTGTTTCCTGGGCCCGAGTGGGAGGTGGTGAACGATGTTGGGGAGTAAACGCAGCCCTTTCTCCAGGCCACTGGGTGGGGGTGGGGGAGTGGGGAGCTGATTAGAAGCGACTCTGCCCTAGTACCTCTCACCTGTGTGGCGGTAACTGGTGCAGCTGCTCCCTTTCCTTGCTCTGCTGGGAGGTGCTAGCTCAGCTCTGGACGGCAGCACAACTGAGGGCCTGACTATACATTCCCTCCCCAGGAAGAGCCTTCAAACCCACGTCACAGGGCCCAGGGCCAAGGCCCCTTTCCTGGTCAAGCCCTGAGGCTCACCTTCCCCTCCTGCCCACCCAAGATGGGCCAGCCTCAGTACCTGCCCACCCAAGACAGGGGCCGTGAGAGATTCTAAGGCGGGGCCAGCCTCAGGTGGCTCAGGACCCAGGAGGGCTGGGTCCCAGCCACCCCAGTGGTGCTCCGTCAGGCGGATCCAGACACATTCCAATGGAGCTTTGTTGATTTGCTCATCATGTGTACAGAGCAGACAAATAATTCAAGTCCCTGCCTTCGTGGCCTTCACCCTTCCAGCTGAGGGAGATGAGCGACGGAGGAGCCACAGGTGTGTTGGGTGGCGAGCAGATAGGAAGTGGCGCCTGGCAGGGCGATGCTGGGGGCGGGCTGATAACTGGTGCTGGGGAAGGCTCAGGGACAGAGCCTGGGAGTGCAGAGCTGCAGAGGCCAGGGTGACAGGTAGGTGACACCTGCTGTGAGGGAGGGGGCAGGAGAGCACGCTGGCAGGGGATGTTTCCTTCAGGTCTGGCCGGAGAGGCGGGGAAGCTTCTGAAACGTGGGGCCAAGGAGGAGCAAGGCCAGGCCCCGTGCCGGCTAACAGGGAAAGCCTGGGGTGTTGAGGGAAGAGGATGTGGGCCCCGCTGGCGGGCTCATGGCCTGATGAGCTGAAGGACAGGGTGAACCTGCACACTTGGCCGCAGACTTGGCAACGGGCAACTTTCATGCAGGGCAGGCAGAGCGGCCTAAAGGAGGACGCATCTCCCGCGAGTCTGCAACCCCCGGAGGGTTTGCAGCAGGAGACTGACTGGGCTTCTTTACAATATGCTGGTTGCTATGTGGG
>NW_006288719.1:274283-278588 GCF_000327345.1 Myotis davidii
GAGAATGCATAGGCCAGGGCGGCGGGAATGGCCATTTGCTGGGCAGCTGCTCTGGGCCAGTACAGTGCTTAGAGTGTGGTATTAGTGCTGATTTTACATGGCACTGTGGCCACGAGACAAAACGCTGGTCCAGTATTCACCCAGTAACAATGCTGTGTGATTCGGCTTAGAGGTCTGTCATCCCGTTCCCCCCCCCCCCCCCCCCCCCGCACTTCTTTTCCCTTTGCCCACTTGCCCACTGTGTTGGTTTTGTTCCCTCTCCAGGGGATCTCCCCACTGCTGACACTCCTCTAGTTTTATTGTCCTTTTCTTTCTTTTTGGGGGGTATTTTTTAAAAAAATAAATATTGTTGTTATTGTCCTTTTCAAAACTGTGATCCGTTATTTACTTCCTGTTTAAAAATCTTCAGCATTTTTAGTGGCCCTAGTATTGCCTGTTTTCAGGGACTCCAAACCCAAAGGTCTTCAGGAATCAGGCATGATGAAATCACGGGCCGGGGTGGGTGGAGAGTGCACCCCCGTGGAGAGTGAAAGGAGGAAGTCCTGCTGGCCAAGTGGCTGTCTCCATCATCCTGTCAGGCTCCTGCACCCCTACTTGTAACCCTTAGTGTAAGACCCAATCCTGAGTGTCCACAATCTGGCCTCAGCGTGCCTCCCAGCTTCCTCCCCAGGAACCAGTCACTGTCGACGCCTCTCTGTCCTTGGGAGGCGCTCCGTCCCGCCTCCTTGCCTTGTGCACCGTTTCTTAGAACTTTTATATGTTCCTCTCCCCAACAGCAACCAACCTCCGGGGCCTGGGTCCAAGGTCACAGCATTATTCTTGGTGGCAGGTATGCTGGACCGCTTCCCTTGCTGCCCTTGGACTGTGATCTCCTCAAGGGCAGAAGCCAAGAGAATGACAGCTAAAGTATAGCCCTGAGCATGAAGTAGGTGGTGCTAGTTCTCTCCCCATTTTCTTTTCTTTCGGCACCTCGTTTTGCACCTGTTCATTCAGCAATTGCTACATGAATGAATGGATAAATCAATCACAGACAAAAATGGAACCCAACGCAGCCACCACTCTCGTGTCAGACACCGCTGATGTGGGCAAAGGGAGAAAGACGGCGGGTAAGCAAGGAACTAACCTAAATACAGCCTCAGTACCCAGCACAGGCCTGCAGAAGGAGAGGGGGTCCAACGGCTGTCAGAGGCCTGGGGAAGGCGGGAGGCCCAGGTGGCATTTCTCCTGCTGAGGCAGAGGTGGCATTATCTTTGGAGAAATGTTTGTTCAGATCCTTTGCCGTTTTTCAATTGGATTGTTTGTTTGTTTTTATGTTGTGTTGCACAAGTTCTTTATAAATTTTGGATTTTGACCTCTTATTAGATATATCATTGGTGAATATGTTTTCCCATTCAGTGAGTTGTCTTTTCATTTTGTTGATGGCTTCCTTTGCTGTGAAAAGGTTTTAGATTGATGTAGTCCCATTTGTTAATTTTTTCTTTTGTTTCCCTTGCCTGAGATTATATACCAGAAAAAGTATTGCTATGAGAAATGTTTGAGATCTTACTGCCTATGTTTTCTTCTAGAATTTTTATGGTTTAGAGCAGGGGTCCTCAAACTACAGCCCATGGGCCACATGCGGCCCGCCGAAAACATTTATCCGCCCTGCCGGGTGTTTTTGCCGCAGCTGCCTGTTGCTTAGCAGCCGACTCGTCCCGGTCCCGCAGTGTGCATGTGTGGAATGTCTGAGGGACAGTGAAGTGGCCCCCTGTTTAAAAAGTTTGAGGACTTAATGCAAATGGTCAGTGCTCAGTGTTATCGCATGGGAGCCCTAAACTGGTAATCTGCCTAGGGCCCTATGGGAACTTAATCCAGCTCTGCAGACAGCAGAGGAGTAGGAACCCCAATTTAATTGACAGTAAGTGCATTTATATTTTGATTGCTATTCAGTTGTGTATGATGTTTTATGTTGTGTGCTATGTAAACCCCGGTTCACACTGTTGCGATCTTTGAGCAGTGAGAGTTCAGCCATACGCTTGCATTAGATTCGGAAGAAAAAAGGCCTTCTTTTTTCCTGCAGTGGAATCTGATCGCATGGGTCTTCTCACCCATGCGATCAGATTCCTGTGCAAGTTCACAGATCGCAGTGCGGTTTGCACAGGGTAGCATGAACTGGAAAGGTGGTGAAGGAACCGGCTCTGTAATCGTGCTGGTTCCTGCACCGCACCAGTGTGAGCCTGAAGTAAAAGCGAAGTTCCACCAATATGGGCACTGGTGAGGCTGAAATGATGTGGACTTGGAAGGCTGCATTGATGGACACTGATCAGACTGCATTGATGGGCAGGGCAGTCTGTATGTCTCTGTGTGGGCAAAGTTATTGTTGGTATATTGTGTTTATAGCATTGTATATATATATTGGTATTTTACTAATAGCAATTTGGAATCCCTAGGAAACAATGATGTCAAGAAAGAGAAAAATTGACTCGGAGTGTAGGATATTCAAAGAACAGTGGGCTTAGGATTACTTTTTCATGCAGTACAAGGAAAGAGCTGTGTGTTTGATATGCCAGAATATAGTGTCTGTGTTCAAAGAATACAGTTTGCATCGACACTTTCAAACTCAACATAAAGATAAATATGATTGTTTGGTTGGAGAAGTGAGAAAAGATAAAATATTAAAACTGATATTCCTATTGAAATAGTGGTAAATTTGTTGATTTAACTTTACTTGTTCTTCATTTTAAATATTGTATTTGTTCCCGTTTTGTTTTTTTACTTCAAAATAAGATATGTGCAGTGTGCATAGGAATTTGTTCATAGTTTTAAAACTATGGATGCCTTTTATTTATTCTTCTTGTCTCATTGCTGTGGCTAGGATTTCCGTTACTATCTCTATATATAAAAGGCTAAGTGACCAACCGTCCATCCATCTGACTATCCAACCATTCAACCGACTGACCGACTGGCCAGTACATATGACGCGCACTGGCAATTTAAAAATAAATGTTGAATCGCCCATGCACAATACATATAAAGCTCTCGCTGGTGCCAATCAGATGCATGTTTTGATCTGTCATTGTCAATTGTGAATTTGGTTGTTTTTGTTGACATTCTGAAGCTGAAAGAAAGTGGTGTTCTGACAGAATATATCTGAAGACCAACAATTGGCACAACTGTCCCCATCTGACACTGGCCTCTCATTTAAATTAATTCAAAGCCAAAACCGGTTTGGCTCAGTGGATAGAGCGTCGGCCTGTGGACTGAAAGGTCCCAGGTTCGATTCCGGTTGGGGGCATGTACCTGGGTTGCGGGCACTTCCCCAGTGGGGGATGTGCAGGAGGCAGCTGATCGATGTATCTCTCTCATCGATGTTTCTAACTCTCTATCTCTCTCCCTTCCTCTCTGTAAAATATCAATAAAATATATTTTTAAAAAATAAATTAATTCAAAGAAAGTTTCCTGTGATGCCAGCATTTGCAATGACTATCAATAAATCACAAGGACAAACTCTAGACCAGCGGTTCTCAACCTGTGGGTTGCGACCCCTTTGGCGGTCGAACGACTCTTTCACAGGGGTCACCTAAGACCATCCTGCATATCAAATATTTACCTTACGATTCATAACAGTAGCAACATTACAGTTATGAAGTAGCAATGAAAATAATCTTATGGTTGGGTCACAACATGAGGAACTGTATTTAAAGGGCCAGAAGGTTGAGAACCACTGCTCTAGACAGAGTAGGAATATTCTGACCTGAACCCATTTTTGGACATGGTCAGTTATATGTTGCTTTCTCTCAGTTTGAAGAGCGTGTGATATTAAAGTTAAAGTTGTAAATACTTCATCACAAGGGAAATTAATCAAGCACTCTGAAAGTGTTTTTAGTCTTAATGTGGTATATAGGGTCCTGGATTCAATTCCAATCAATGGCACATGCCTTCTGCATGCCCCACACTGGGGATCAAGCCCACAACCTGGGCATGTGCCCTTGATTGGAATTGAACTCAGGACCCTTCAGTCCACAGGCAGACACTCTATCCACTGAGCCAAACCAGGTAGGGCCAGTTTTGGGCTTTCTTTGTTGTTCTTTTTCTAGTTCATTTATTATAAAGTTAGAGTATTTACTTGAGTTTTTGTTTTGTTTCTTGAGGTAGTCCTGTAATGCGATGAATTTCTCTTTTAGGTCTGCTTTCACTGTGCCCCATTGATTTGGGGGTTGCTATGTTCTCATTTTTATTTGTTTCAAGGTATCTTGTGATTTCTTCCTTGATCTCATTGTTAACACATTCATTGTTTAGTGACATGTTAGTTAGCCTGTGTGTCTT
>NW_006288719.1:278605-325375 GCF_000327345.1 Myotis davidii
TGGGCACTTGAGAGAATGTATATTCTGCTGCTTTGGTGTAAAATTCTCTGAAGATATCAATTAAATCCATCTGTTCTAGTGTGACATCTAGGCTGCTGTTTCCTTTTTGGTGTCCTGTCTGGAAATCTATCTGTTGATGTCAATGGGGCATTAAAAATCACCTACTATGAATGTGTTACTGTCAATCTCTACCTTATGTTCATCAAGATTTGCTTTACATAGTTAGGTACTCCTATGTTGGGTGCAAAAATGTTTAGAAGGGTTATACCCTCTTGTTGGGTTGCTCCTTTTATCATTATGTAGTGTCCTTCATTGTCTATTTTTATAGCCTTTGTTTTAAAGGTCTATTTCATCTGATATTAGCATTGCTACCTCAATTTTTCCCCCTTTACATTGGCATGAAATATATTTTTCCAGCCCTTTACTTTTAGTCTGTATGTGTCTTTTGTTTTGAGGTGGGTCTCTTGTAGTTGGCATATGTATGGGTCTTGTTTTCTTATCCATTCAGTTATCCTATAACTTTTGATTGGGCATTTAATAAATTTACATTTGAAGTAATTATTGATAGGTAATACATATTTATTGCTATTTTAATCTTTTAGCTATGTTTCTCTGATTATTTCCTCCTCCTCCTCTTCCTCTTCTTCCTCCTCCCACTTCCTCCTATTCCTCCTCCTCCTCCTTTGTCTTTGTCTCCGTCTTTGTCTTCAAGATGACCCTTTAACATTTATTGTAATACTGGTTTGATGATAACAAACTCCCTTCACTTTTTTTTGTCTGGGAAGCTCTTTATCTCTCCTCAATTTTAAATGATAGCCTTTCTGGGTAAAATAGTCCTGGTTGTAGATCCTTGGTTTTCATCATTTTTAATATTTCATGTCAATTCATTCTGGCTGAAAATGTTTTTGTTGAGAAGTCAGCTGACAGTCTTATGAGAGCTCCCTTGTTGGTAACTAATATTAACCTTTGGCAATTTAATTATGATGAGTCTTGGTATAGGCCTCTTTGGCTTCATCTTGTTTGGAACTCTTTGCACTTCCTAGACTTATGTATCTTTTTTTTTTTTTTTTAACCTGGTTAGGGAAGTTTTCAGTCATTGTTTCTTCAACTAAGTTTTTTTTATTCCTTGCTCTCTTTCTTCTCTTTTCTTCTTCTAGTATCCTGATGATATAGATGTTGTTATGCTTCATGTTGTACCAATGCCCTTAAACTATCCTTATTTTTAAATATTCTTTTTTCTGCTCTTCTTGGGTGTTTTCTGTTACCTTGTCTTCCAAATCACTGATTTGATTCTTCATTCCACCTACTGTTTATTCCTTCCAATGTATTCTTCATTTCAGATTTTCATTTCTGTTTTTTTAATGATTTCTATGTCTTTTTAAAAAAATGCTTTTGTAGTTCTCACTAAGTTCCTTGAGCATCCTGATAATGATTTTTTTAACTCTGTATTTGATAAATTGCTTGCCTCTATTTCTTTAGTTCTTTTTTGGAGATTTCTCTTGTTCTTTCATTTGAGGCATGTTGCTTAGTCTTCCCATTTGGGCTGCCCCTTTGTGTTTGTGTCTATGTATCAAGACTGCTATGACTCCTGGTATTGGTAGGGTGGCCTTATGTAGTAGGTGTTGTGTGGGACCAAGTGGCACAGTCTTCTTGATCACTTGAGCTGGGTGCTCCAGGAATGTCCTTCATGTAGGTTATGTGGATTCTCCTTTTGTAATTGAGTCTTCACTGCTATTTCCCATTTGTGTGTGGAGTCAATCTTTAGGCTGGTTTACTGTGAGGCTCAGATTTGCCTAAGCACAGTCTGGTGGCTGCCAAGATGTCCCTTTGGATATGCCACTTGTGACACTGATTGGATCCTGCTCTGATGTTGTCTGAAGCTGGCCACTGGTTCTGTTGGTTTGGGCAGGACTCTGCTGTAGGCCAATGTTGGAGTTGTCTGTGACTAGCTCTGGGCAACCTGTTTGGAGCTAAAAAAAAGATCAACAGCTTCTGGCTTCCTCTGCTGGACCTGGATGTGTGAAGAGAGGATTAAGCTGCTCACCAAGGCTTGCTTTACCAGCACTGGGCCTGGGGGCAGATCAGTAATAGTTCCAAGGCACTCCGAGATCCAGTTCTGCCGGCCTGTGCTTGCCAGTTGCCTGTTAGGCTCAGTCACTGAAAGAGCCTCTGGCAGTACTCAAGTTGCATGTGGTAGGTTCTCAGAAAGTCACCAGGTAGGGGCAAATGTTGTTCACCAGATTGATACAGGTTCAAACTTGGGGCTAGTTGCTGAAGCCACTGAGCAAATGTCCCAGGGTATATCAAGTCTAGCTGCCACCCTCTGGGTTCTTGTACACTTATGTAGTGGGGTGGGGGAGTCTCAGGGAGTCATCAGGGTGAGGCCTGCAGAGTTTATCAGTGCAAAGGCCAAAATTCGGCTGTGAAGGGAGGGCTCTAAACTGCTCAGGTGTGCGTGGGAAAAATAGCCACTGCCCTATCGTCACACCACCCAGTCTGTCCCAGATTCTGCCCAGGCCTTGGTAATGTGGAGCCACCAGGAGTTGGGAAGGTGGCGCTGCTGGGAGTCTGAAAAGTAAGGCTAGCAGATCTCTCCTGAGGGGGAGGCACTAGTCAGTTTTATGCAAAGTGAGAAGAATGGCCCCCACCCCAAAGCCACACAATTTAGTCACTGATACCCCCTGAGTCTGCCCAGACCTTTACATGACAGGCCAGGCTGCTGACTCCTCAGCAGGGCACAAGCTTTACAGGGTGGGGCTATTGCATTCCCCCAGGCTGCTGCTGCATGGAGGGGAGTGTTCCACCCAAGAGAGTTGGCATCTGCCATGTGGGAAAGTGACTTAGCACAGGTATCATGGTGGCTGTCCCTTCAGCTGAGCCACAAACCCCAGTCTCTTCATGGGATTCTAGTCCACTTCACCCACCCTTTGCTGGAGCCCTGGGTGAGTGGCTGTGAATGGGATTTTGTGTTGGTCTTTTAAGAGGGCACTTGTATCTCAAGTAGACTCTAGTCCAGTGATGGCGAACCTTTTGAGCTCGGCGGGTCAGCATTTTGAAAAAACCTAACTTAACTCTGGTGCCGTATCACATATAGAAATGTTTTGATATTTGCAACCATAGTAAAACAAAGACTTATAT
This sequence comes from Myotis davidii, assembly GCF_000327345.1. Lineage (NCBI taxonomy): Eukaryota > Metazoa > Chordata > Mammalia > Chiroptera > Vespertilionidae > Myotis > Myotis davidii. The sequence continues at coordinate 281,744 of NW_006288719.1, forward strand.
TTTTGATATTTATTTTATATATTTAAATGCCATTTAACAAAGAAAAATCAACCAAAAAAATGAGTTCGTGTGTCACCTCTGACACGCGTGTCACAGGTTCGCCATCACTGCTCTAGTCTCTCCCTGGCAGATAGGGTCTCTGCTTATTTTCACAGCCCAGTGTTATGTAGGTGCCTCTTCTCAGCTCTGGTATTTTGGCTGGGGAGACTGGTTTGGGGTTGAGACCTCATGCTTCTCAGGGGGAACCTTTGAAGCTAAGATATCCCTCTGGAATCTCAACCACTGACGGTGGCATTGGGCCAGCCCTTTTCACATCTCTGCTCTTCCTACTGGACTCAGTGTGTTGTTTTCCCTATAAATCCTTAGTTATAAGACTTCTCTTCAGCCAATCTTCAGGTGGTTATTCAGGGTGATTGTTTTATATTTTATATTTTAGTTGTAATTCCATTTTGGTCCTGGGAGGAGGTGAGTATAACATCCACCTACTCTGCTGCCATCGAGGATCTCCACTCTGTTTTTCTTGATGAGTCTGGCTATAGGTTTATTGATTTTGTTTTTCTTTTAAAAAAAACCCAGCTCTTAGTTTTGTTCATCTTTTCTATGTTTTGTTTTTTTTTTCATCTGTATTTCAGTTGTTTCTGGTCTGACTTTTATTACTTCCTTCCTTCTACTTGCTTTGGCCTGTTTCTTTTTTCTAGTTCCTTTAAGGTGTAAAGTTAATTGTTTGAGATTCTTCTTATTTCTTGATATAGGCATTTATCACTATAAATTTCTCTCTTAAAACTGCTTTTGCTGTGTTTCAGTGATTTGGTATTGAGTTTCCATTTTCATTTGTCTCAAGATATTTCTAAATTTCCTCCTTGATTTCTTCATTAACCCACTGATTATTTAGTAGCATGTGTTTAGTCACTATGTGTTTTTTTTTCCAAGTTTTCTTGTAATTGATATCTAGTTCTATACCATTGTGATCACAGAAAATATTTTATGTTGTTTCAGTCTTCTTAAATTTAGAGACTTGTTTTGTGTCCTAACCTGTGGTCTATCCTGGAAAATGTTCCATGTGCACTTGAAAAGAAAGTATATTCTGCTATTTTGGGGTGGAATGTTCTGTAAATATCTATTAAGTTCATCTTATCTAATGTGTTAAGGTTACTGTTTCCTTGTTGAAATTTTATCTGGATGATCTATCCATAGTTGTAAGTGGGGTGTTAAAGTTTCTTACTATTGTTGTAATACTATTCCTCCTTTTATGTCAGTTAATATTTGCTTTATGTATTAGATGTCCCTACATTAGGGGTTTAGATGTTTACAAGTGTTATCCTCTTGTTAGGGTGATCTTTTTATCATTATGTAATGGCATTCTTTGTTTCTTGTTAGTCTTCATTTTAAAGTCCATTTAGTCTGATGTATTTTTATTCAAGCTTTATTTTCATTTCCATTTGAATGCAACAACCTTTTCATCTCTTTACTTTCAGTCTCTGTGTATCTTTCAATCTAAAGTAGTCTCCTATAGGCAGCATTAGCATGGATCCTGTTTTCTTATTCAGCCATTCTATGTCTTTTTAAAAAATATATATTTTTATGGATTTCAGAGAGAGGAAGGGAGAGAAAGAGAAACATCAATGATGAGAGAATCATTGATTGGCTGCCTGTATGGCCCCTACTGGTAATTGAGCCTGCAGTGTGGGCATGTGCCCTGACTGGGAATTGAACCCTGAACTCCTGATTCATGGGTTGAAACTCAACCATTGAGCCACATCAATTAGGTTATCCTAAATGATGCAGCATTTATTCCATTTACTTTTAAAATAATTATTGATAGGTATGTACTTATTTCCATTTTAGTATTTTCCAGTTGTTTTTGTAGTTCTTCTTTGTCCCTTTCTTCTTCTCTTGCTCTTTTCTTACACATTGATGACTTTATATAGTGAGTTGTTTGTTTAGGTTCCTTTGTAAAATTTGTTGTGCATTTATTTTTGGATACTATGGGATTAGTATATAACAAGCTATGTTTATAGCAGTCTATTTTAAGTTAATGGTCACTTCAGTTTGAACACATTCTAAAAGCACTACATTTTTTACTCAACCCCATTTATGTTTTTGACATTATATTTTACATCTTTAGTGTGTGTGTGTGTGTCTGTACATATTGTATTCCTTAATTTATTACTGTAGTTATACATGCCTTTACTACTTTTGTCTTTAACTTTCACACTAACTTTATAATTGGTTGATCCACTATATTTATAAAATGACTAGAGGCCTGGTGCACAAAATTCACGCAAAGGGGGGGTGTCCCCTCAGCACAGCCTGCCCCCTCTCACAGTCCAGGAGCCCTCAGGGGTGGGAGCCGACCTGGCAATCAGGGGAAGGCGTTGCCCCCATCACACCTCTGCTAGTGCCAAGCCGGCAGCACAAGCCTCAGCCGGTCCTGGTTACCTGAGCCTCAAGCCAGCCCTGGGTGGCTGGGGGTGAGTGGACTGAGGAACTCTGGAGGCAGGCATGCAGCAAGGCCGAGCCCGCCTTGGGGCAGGCTTGGCCTTGCCGTGCGCCTGCTGCCCCAGCAGGGCTGAGGAGACTGAGCACCGCCATCTTGTGGCTATGGGCACTGCCATCTTTGAGAGTGGGGCAGTCAATTTGCATATTCCCTCCTTATTGGCTGTGGGCACTGCTATCTTTGCGATGGTGTGAGGGTCAATTAGCATATTCCCGCCATTAAATAGGATTGCCTTTATCAGTGAGCTTTTATTTACTTATTTACTTATTTATTTTTGTTAATCCTCACCTGAGGATATTTTTTTTTCCATTGATTTTTAGAGAGAGTGGAAGGGAGGGGGAGAGACACACAGAGAGAAACATTGGTGTGAGAGAGGCACATTGATTGGTTGCCTCTTGCACACATCCTGACTGGGGCTGGAGATCGAGCCTGTACCAAGGTACATACCCTTGACCAGAATTGACCCCATGACCCTTCAGTCCATGGGCCAACACTCTACCCACTGAGGAAAACTGGCTAGGGCTATTTTCTTATTTTTAGTTTTGGCCTTTTCTTTTCAATTTAAAGAGGCTCTTTAACATTTTTTGCAATGCCAGTTTTGTGATGATGAACTTTAGATATTGTTTGTCTGGGATACTTTTTCTCGCTCCTTCAGTTCTGAATGATTATCTTACTGGGTAGAGTTTTCTTGATGGTAAGCTTTCATCAGTTTGAAGAGACTGTACCATTCCCTTCTGACTTGCAAAATTTCTGCTGAAAAATCAGCTTATAGTCTTACGGGGGAAAACCTTTGTATGTCACTATTTTTCTTTTGCTGCATTTAAGATTCTCTGTTTATCTTTAACTTTGGGCATTTTAAGTATTATGTGTCTTGGAGACTTGGTGGGGACCCTGTGCTTCCTGGACTTGGATGTCTATTTCCTTCACTTGTTAGGAAAGTTCTTAGAGATTTTCTTCAAATGTTTACTGTCTTTTTCTCTCTCTCTTCTCCTTCTGGGACCCTGATGTTAGTATGCTTGATGTTGTCCCAGAGGTCCCTTAAATTACCTTCATTTGCTTTGATTTTTTTTCTTCCTTTTGGTCTTCCAGTGGGGTGACTTCCACTACCCTGTCTTCCAGCTTGCTGATTCATTCTTCTGCATTATCTAATTGGCTATTTATTGCCTCGTGTATTTTTCATTTTAATTATTGTATTTTTCAGTTTTGACAGCTTCTTTATATTTTCTCTCTCTTTGTCACTGAGTTTATCTAATATCTCACAAGTTCGATGAGCATCTTCATAACCATTGTTTTGAACTCTTTATCTGGTAGATTGCTTATCTCTTTTTCTGGACTTTTGTTTTGTTCTTTTTTTGCAGCATATTTGTCTCTTCATTTTGGCTCTCTCTCTGTGTTTTTCTATAAATTAAGTGAAACAGCAACCTGTGCGGGAGGGCGGCCAGGGCTGTAGTTATATCAGGCTTGGGCCAAAGGGAATACCAGGAGTAGGCCTGGCTGAGGCAGGAGCTATAGCTGGCGTGAGCACGGGCTGTGGAAAGTCCTGGGTGCAAAACACCCTGGGACCCAGTTTTACCTGGAGCATGTGTGAGCCCTGGTGAGTCCCACGGGCACGCTGCACTGGGAAAGCCCTGGCAGGCCCGTTGGAGTTGTAACGGGAGTGAGCTCAGACCACGGAAGTGCCGGCGGCAAGCTGTGCTAAGCCCTGGTGCTGTAGCTGAAGCGGGGGTGGTCTGTAGGGCGTCCCTGGAACTCGCTGCACTGGGTGGGAGCTGTGGTAGGGTGGGCATGTGGGGAGTTCAGAGGTAAGAGCACTGGAGCCCCCTTGGTGGCCTGGATGAAAGCTGGAGTTGGGGCAGGCTAAGGAGAGCCCCAAGGGTAAGCTGTACCACAGCCAGCACTGTGGCTGGAGAGGCTGTGGGGAATCCGGGGGGTGAGCTTCAGGTGTGCTGCTGCCTGTGTGGCCAAAGGGGGGAAGGGAGGCACAACACGCGGTGCCCTCACCTGACACTGGGGAGTTCCTGTAGCTCCCCTCCTGTGTGGTGCATGCTCTAGGGTAGTGGTCAGCAAACTCATTAGTCAACAGAGCCAAATATCAACAGTACAACGATTGAAATTTCTTTTGAGAGCCGAATTTTTTAAACTTAAACTATACAGGTAGGTACATTGTTATTAACTTAATTAGGGGACTCCTAAGGCTTAGAAAAGCCGCATATGGCTCACGAGCTGCAGTTTGCCGACCACGGCTCTAGGGTGATTAGTAAATGGATTTATTTCTGGAATAGATCCGCTTTAAACCAGTCTTTTCATGGTGCCCCAGGACCGGCAAGTCTGTGTGTGGGCCCCTCAATGCTACCTCCCTGCTTCATGTTGGTGCACCGGGGGTAGGGTGTTTGTTTCTCCGTTTCTGAAGTCCCTCTTACTTGCTATGCAGAAGCTGTTGTTAGCCCTCAGTTCAAGATCTCTTTAAAGGTTAAAATGTCACTCTAAATGAGCCTCACGATGGAATGTATTACATTACAGGGTTGCTAGAATTAAAATTCTTCCACAACGTAACTGTATAGACAGGAAGGCTATAATAAGAACATCTCAAAATGACTATGTATTTAAATGCCTAGCATTCACATAACTGCTGTCCTGTATTGCACACACACTAAGGACCTGCCCGTTGAAAGGGTTTAACTTACCCGGTCTTAGCACACTAGGTGATGAGGCGGTTACTCCCTGCAGTTAGAAACCTACTCTCCGCCTGTAGGGTATATGCAGTGGGATGCAGCCTCCACAGGCTGATGGTTGCACATAGGGAGGAATGCATTTTTAGAAAGTTAGTTTAAAAACCTTAAAACGTTTAAAAAGTTGATTTTAAAAAGTCCTTTACGCCTTTATAAACACCTAATGAATATCATTAACTCTAAGACAGTATTTGAGGCACAAATATTAGTAAGTACATATGTTTAATGAGGTGCAACTATAGGTATTTTGTTTTGAATACATTCAATAAGTTCACCATTATAGTTGCTTTTACAACTCTCACCTTCCAAACAGGACTTGATTCATCAATATGTACGAGTCCTTCCTCTTTAGACAAAGTCACTCGGTGGGGCAGGGAGTGTAGGGGGATAAACTACTAACTCCAGGCCACACTGTAGCCTAAACAAACATTCCCCTAGCGTCTCAGCTCCATCTCTCCCACCTAACGCTGGCTTTGGATGTCCTGAGTTCTCTGCTAACTGTAACTGAACATCAAATCAAACCTGCTCAGGGGCTAAAATAAATTACCTAAATCCATAAGATTCCCGGTAAACAGCCGAAGAGAAGTGAAAAAAAAAAAAAGAAATACCTAACAATGGCAAAAAGCAATTTTAGGAAAAAATAAGAAAAGCAAAAGTCTGCAGAACAATGAAGTGGGGAAAAATCTGCTACTTGAAATAAAATAGTTTCCTATACACTGACACAGAGTTTGAATGTGTTAAGCCATCAAGAGCAACAGACCATTTTGTAATTGTGACGGTATTTGAAATAGAGCATTTGCAATTCATAAAGGGAAATGAGCCTACTCAGGGCAGGCATTAGTAAGGCACTAAGCTTCACTCATGCAAGGGATGCAGAAAACTAGAAAGATCGATACAATAAAGACCTCCAGGTCACAGGAGGCGACACAGGAACCTCAAGGTGAAGAGAGAAACAGCTCCGGTTACTCACGGATGGATCTGAGCCTTTAATCCTGTTTCATAGGAGCTAACGTGGCTCTAACTCACTGATACTGAACGTGGGCTTCTCTGCAGAGACTCAAGTTATAACCCCGGCTGCCGGTGGGTGGGCCAGGGAAGGGTGCCTCGATGCACACAGCACCTGTGCTGCTGCATGAGGTCCATTTCTTCACGAAACAAAAACAAACCACCATAAGAAAAATGAATTTTTTAATTATTTTTTTCTCAGAGGCAGAATCACATAGCCGTTTTGATACGATTCCCAGTAGGTCTAAAATACTGCTTTTTGGAGTTGTAAAAATTCCATTACAGAAACACGCAGAACAGACACAGGATAAACAGAAATCACATCAGTTGATCAAATGGTTGTTCTAAGGATGTTCTCTGCCTTATTTTCCTATAAGAAAAGTTTGAAGGATCCGATCGGAAACTGCTGTCCGCATACAACTAGGCTTTGGAAAAGGAAAGACCAAATCAGTCACCTGGCTCACTTGCAACGCTGTGTGCACATCTGCAGAAGCCTGCATGTTTGTGGGCGTTCCGTATCAGCTAGGAAATTTATAATTTTAAGGAAATCGAAAACATATTCTTTACAAAAACAAACCATTGTTCCCATGTCCTTTTCCCTTGAGACACAAGCAGCGTTAGGAACGGGTTCGAAAGCTTTCATGTACAACCATTTGTTATTCATCGGAGATGTCGGGACGGAAAATCGGCAAACTGGGTCCATGGTTTAGAAAGTGAAACGTTACAAGTGTTATAAACAATTAAAATATGCGCAGACACTTTCTTAACTGCTCATGGTCAAAACTTTATATTGTTTTTAAACCTGAAAGACTAAGGACTTTGGGGAAAAGCCACTCCTAACATACAACAGTATTCCTGTAATGGAATTAAAAAGCAGGTTAATAGACGCATTCAAGTAAAAATGTGAAGTAACCAGTTACTGTTAAAAGCTTGAGTTCTGTTCCAATTTTATAAGAAAGTATGACTGCTTAAGTGGATTGCAACGTTCCAGACGGATGGAAGTGATGTTACTGACGTAACAATTTATAGAACACGGAATGAACATGCTCCGCAGGTGTGCGTCCAGTGAATTTAAAATGACACATGATCATGTTAAGAATACCATTCACCAAGGGCTGCCCCAACGCATCTTTAAAAACATCTACACCGAAGGTTTGGACAGCGAAAGCAGCGATACACTCTGTTTCTTATAGAGACACCAATACAGTCAATGCATTCACTTTTTAGCTACCATTATACTAGTCACAATTTGTATCCTCACAGAATATAGTATATGAAATTACAATATATTTATCTTCTTTAAAACCATTTTTAAAGAAGGGCCTATCTATCCATTTTTTAGAAGTCAAAAACCAGCAGAAAAATGTAACTGATAGATGCAGTCTTTAAAATATTTTGTGGTTAATTATATGCTAATTTTCAAAATACAACAGAATTTTTGGTCCATGAGGCCCTTAAGAAACAAAAGGTAGGTGAGGGAGTCCCACTTATCAATAGAAATATAAAGTTCATGAAAAAATTTCAATACTTATTAAAATATCTTTTTACAGAATGCTTTTTTTTGGTGGTTAAACATAAGAAATCTCACTCATAAATAATGGGTACGAGCTGGTAGGACCCATAAATGAATTAAGATGCTTTAATATGACTGTGTCACATTCTTCTTTTGAAGGCCATTAATAAATTATTTTCTTTCTCTGTCAACTGAAATACAATTATTTCTTAACATATATCAGGATTTAATGCTTAACATGTCTGTTTTCTGCCGGTAGGGCAGAGATCAGCAAGCTGTGGCCCACAGGCCAAATCTGAATGACTGCGTGTTCCTGTAAATTAAGTTTTCTTTGCACACAGCCACACTGACTCACTTATATATTGTCTGTGGCTAATTTCATGCTGTAGAGGCAGAGGTAAGTAGTTTACAGAGACCATGTCATTCATTCTCAAAGCCTGAATTATTTACTATCCGATCCTTTATAGAAAAAATTTGTCAATCTTTGTCTAGGGGGTTTCCCAGACTAATCTAAATTAATGCATATTCCTCTACTTCCACACCCGTTCTCTATTCTAATACATGTATGAAGTTCATGTACTTTATACTTAGTTGTATTTGTTGGTATATACCTAGGAAGCCAACATCCTAGCCAGGCTCCCATATTTAATGTATTTCGAACATAAGCACTCCCTATGGCTATGACCTGTTTGACTTCCAGTCACTCTGGAATGCTTTGGGAGTTGGATGATAATAAAATGGGTGGGCCATCCACTAACAGAATGGCCAGGAAACTGTGCATCTTATTTCATCATGAAGAAGGAAGTTGGATAGCAAAAAGAATAACCCAAATCAGATATACCTTAGGGCAAATGCCCTTCAACCAGGAAACACAGCTCGATAGTTTTACACACACACACACACACACACACACACACACACACACACACACACCCTCCCACCTACCACAAACTGACAGCTAAACATAAAGTATATTTGTTTTATAAATATATTACTGTCTATATACATATAGATACATCCATAAAAGGCATGTTAAATAATTGTCTGTATAATCAATACTACTTTAAAGTTTTTCTTGTGTGTGTTTTAAAGTTACACACTCTATTAAAATTATCAAAATAAGCCTTTAAAAATACCAGAAATAAAGCCAGTGAAGAGTCACTTTCCATTCAAGTGTTTCCAAATCTCATCATTGGTCACCTGGACTCCAGACTTGGGCATGCACAGATCAAGGAAACACAGTTCAACTAAGGAAAAGTCAGCCATCAAAATTCTAACACCCTCCCATTGTTAATACTTCATAACAAGTATGTATATACATAAACATTCTTTTTAGTTATATTACATATGCTTATAAATGAATTCTCACGAAAACACAAAGTTCTAGTTTCTACCAGCATCAAATATTTTATACTGGTTTGCATTTCTTTCCAATGTTTAGGTCAATGACAAACTCTATAGGGATACAGAGGCCATAAAAGGAGCCTGAAAACTTACCTATCACATGCGAGAAAGGAGGAAATACGAAGGGCCAGTTCTTGGCCAGCTGGGGACTATTCCCTTTGTGCTAAGACACAGAAACAATGAACTGGCTAATTGCTGTGTAAAGTACAGTCAACTCTCAGAAAATTCCAACCGGAATCCTTTCTCCTGACAGCTTCACTACTTACTAACCACCTCTCTTATTTATTAGCGAGTCTGGTAAAAGATAGGATTAAGGTAAAAGTTTTGGCTAAATTAAAGGTTTGGATTCAGCTATGGGTTTATTTTAAAGGTGGATCCTTTTACATATTGCTTTAGATAATTAAGAATTGGATGTATCTAAAGTCTGCCAAATACCTGATTCTTAAGCTCTGAAAGCAACACTGGTGCTTCAGTAAAAGCGGGGAGGAGAGGGGCGGCAAATTGTCCTCTTGTCATAAGAAAATGGCTGTATCTTCACTTACAATTACACTGAAGGGTTTCAGTGTGGGCAGCTCAGAGCTCTCCACTCAGGACAGGCGCGGCAAGCCCCCCGTTCCCCATAGTCTAAAATCCATGAAGCAACGACAGATAGTTAGCTAAAAACATTTAGAAGGTACAATTAAAGGGGTGATATACATTTCACCTAAAATCTCACTTACATAAATTTAGTAATGTTGCCAGAATCTCCAAACAATTGAGATATTAAAGTTAAGAAAATGGAAGCAAAAACTACATTGTACATTTTAAAAGCGATTTCACACTAAAAATAAGAAAAAGACTTGGAATATGACTGAAATAAAAGGTACCATGCATTTGTAACCCTATTTTTGGCACTGGTTTCGCCTCTACATTTAAGCTTGTCCTACAGAGAGTGACCCAGGAAACAAGGAGAACAGGTTCACAGGCGAGGGGGGCGCTCTGGCAGACACCGCCCGGAATGGTGTGTGGCTTCCTCCGCATTCTTTCTAGTTACAGACGAGAGCCACACTTGCTTCAACAACAACAGCGACAACTGTGTAGAACACCACTTTCCTGAATTAAGTTTGCTGAACACGGTTCAGATTATTGGATATGTCAATATGCACAATGCCTTTTAGAAGCATTTACTGTATACCCAAACCCTACTTCATGCAACACACAGTGTCACACAAGTAGTGAAAATGTTATCCTACTCAAAGGTGCTTGGACATTATTTTCAGGCAGCATTTTACCTTTATTTTAAGTTCACACTAGATGTTTTTAGGAGAAAGAAAATGCCAATAAATTTATTTAATATACTTTAATATATTATATAAAACTAGGACAGACACCTTTATTTACCTAAATTGTTAACTTTAATTTTCTACCCTATTCTAGACCTCAATTTTACTTAAAAAAATTTGTATTTAAATAAGGGATAAAATGTTGCCCAAAAGTCTAATCATGTTACACTTTTGTGTTTTAACTAGATCTACAAATCAAAAAGTTCTTATAGTTAAAAAGATACAATTTGTATCAACAGTAAAAGGTACTTTCTGGTTTTTCAGGGCTTTCCTTCGAACTGGAGCATGTGGAGTAATCAGAATACCCCGGGCATCTCGGCAGACTGAGGAAACAGATCGGAACGAGTCATTCACGACGTAAAACTCAAAAACTGGAGGCAACAGGGAAGTCATGCCAAGCACACAACTGCCTGCCACTGATCGCAGTATCTACCTTCTAACCGATGAAAATGAACTAGCATCTAGCAAAACCCATGGCTTTGAAACCAGAAATATCCCTTACTAATACTAAAACAGACTTTAGTCTGTATCTAAAACTACACTATTTGTGGCAAGAATCTGGCCTTAATAATATCATAGGCCTCCCCCCGCCCCCCATAAAACAACCTTCAGGAAAATGGAAAATATACAGTATCTTACAAAAATGTTAAGTTACCATTTACAACTCCTCCATCGCCATTTCCATAGTGCAGTATCAATAAGTGTTGCATATTCTCAACACATAAAACCACCTCAGGCCAGCCTTGATAAACAGCAGGAAAGCTAGAGAGTATATTAAATATAAAAGTTGCATTGAGAATAATTAGATTCATTAAAAACAGGCAAGTACTGCGAAAGGGTTACTTTATCCAGTTTTGTTGTGCCCCCAAACAAAAAGACAAACACATTAAAAATACAGGTCAATGGAAATCTAGGAATCCAATTCCATGTCTACTATCTAGAAGCACATCATAGCTGGATTGCAAAGCTCGAAACTGTAACAGTTACGGCTTTTGCCTTATTCATCAAATAAAAATGGAAACATTTTTTTTTTCCCATTGATTGCATCTGCTTTCCTTCAAATCTGCCATATTAAATTAACTAATTACGTAACAGACAAAAAAAAATCTGAACAAAAATAAAATAAAAAGTGCCATATTGTAAATCATTCTCGTATATACTGTTACCCATTTCAACACAAACTGGTAACTTACATTTGTTTAAAATATAGTCAGTGCTCTAGTATATCTTTGTTTCTATAAATAATGATTATAGCACAAAGAAGCCCACTGTCCCCAAATAAAAATAACTTAAAAAGCTGTAAAAGATTCAATTAAGCTTGGCTTGAAAAAATAGTTTGCTAGGTCTAGTCAAATGTTCAACATTTTGAAGGTATTGTAATTGCTTGCAATTGATAGAGAAACACCAAGTTAATAAAACATGAAATAAGGATAAAAAGTGCTGCATATAAACCCCTGATGCACCAAAGATTAATATCAAAGATCACATCTAATAAATCAAACTGGAAAAATTTCCAGCCAAGGATATAGCTTTAAAAAGGAAATGTTAAAAAAACGTTTGAATGTAAAGCAATCCCGTGATACTTCCACTATGTGGGGCTATACATACAGGTTCCATGATACAGTATTTCACATAAATGGATACTATATAACCTCCTTGCTGAGAAGGAGATCACATGTGCTATTGTAGCAAACCTCCCTCAGCATTTGAGCTGAACAAAAAACTACTAAACACCACAAAGATGCATCATCTTTCAATAGCCCAGCTGCGATTTCTCCACTAAAATGGCCGCGGCTAGCTGCTGGGCGTCTGTCATGTGAGGGTTCCTTTTCATGACAATTCTCACAAGGTCAGGTGGGAAGATGTTGCACAGGTTGATGTAGATCTTCTCTCGGTTGTCCGGATACCTCGGGGGATCCTGTGGCAGCCCGCAGTACGGTATCCGCCAGGGGGGCTCCTGCTGCTCGGGGAGGCTCTGGAAGGTGAACTGCTCATAGCAGGGCTGCGTGGAGCTGTCAGGCAAGGAGTAGGTCTGCCGATAGCCGTAGGCGTCAATCCCGTACCCCTGCCTGTCCCAGCTCCCCAGCCCCTCCTGGCGGGAGTAAGGCTTTCTCTGTCTTGAAGGAGAGCTGTCGTACAGCCGAGAGTCGGAAATGCTGTCCAGTCTCGTGGCCACTAAGGACCGCCCCAGGTGTGGTGCCTTGTGAGCTGAACTCGGAGGAGCGGGGTACTCGCCAGGACAGCTGGACCGGGCTCCCACAGCGGGATGCTGCAGGTGCATCGCCAGGTGGGGAAGAGGAGGCTTGTGATGGTACTTTGGTTCTTCGTGACTGTAACTTTGCACTCTGGTTAAGGGGTCGTGGAAATTCTGCAGGAAGGGTTGGGAGTTAAGGCGGCTGTGAGGGTACATGTGCTGACACTTTAAATTCTCTTCGAGCTGCGGGTCGGGAGAACTGACATAGGACCGGTCGTTGTAGCCCACGTACGAGTCACTGCTCCCACAGCTCATGCTCCCGTCACTGCTGCAGTCAGAGGCCACAGAGCTGATCCTATAATCTGTGTCCAAGGAAAAACGCCTTTCAGGACTTCGTGGGCCTGAGATACTCAGGTTTGAATATGCATTCAACATGGAATAATACCCAATGTCAACGGGGGAGTCACATTTGGGGTACTGTTCGTAAGGCATTGGCGTTCCATGATTTTTGGTTGTCATCATTATTGGAGGATATTGCCCCTGTGGTCTTTGATCCTGAGGTGGGAAATGAACTCCAGATGGAAGGCCATTGCTTAAAGATGTAGTGCTTTGGGGTTTTGCGGTAGAAGTAGCCGGTATACTCACTAAGGAGGGTACAGACCTGGTTTCCAATTTATTTTTGGTGGGAAGCTTTTCCTCTAGGTCTGGGTAGGCCTGAGTCCTGATGCTGGGGTCCGACTGCCTCTTTGGGGCGCCTCGCTTGCCGTCGGCAGAGCTGTCAGCCTTGGTGCTGCAGGGGACGCTGTTGCTTTTCACCAGTCCTCCTTCGTTGGCAGTCTTGGCAGCCGTGTTTCTTGACATGGCACGAAGTTCGTCGGCCACTGACCGCTGGGGCTGACTGCCCCTTTCCGGGTGATAATATTTGCACTTGTGCCCATAGGTGCACTTCTTTCCTGCAAAGAGGAAGATGAATTAGGGAAGGAGCACGCCCCAGGTCCCCAGCGCTCGGTCCGGCACGACAACTCGGACTAGTGCAAGAGACAAAGGCAGAAACTGAGGCACACCCAGTGCTCCTCACTGCTGAGAAATGCCACCTGCAGTCCCCGTATATTAACAGCACTAAGAAGCTGGCCGAATGACTAATAATCGCCTCTAGAGTTTTGGGTTAATACCCTGCGTCCTCAACTCCGACCTACCCATTCTCTTCCAGGATGACTTATAATAAGGTAGGACATTCTGGAAAAAAAAAAAAAAAGTACTGTAATGTGATGAAGCCTTTCTGGTCTGATGTGTATCTAGATGCAGGAACTCCAAATTCTGATCTACCTGAAAACTTCATGTAGAGTGAACTGAGTTTTCGAAACTGAGTTTTGGGTGATGCATTGGCATTGAAGCCAATTAGGTAAAAATAATTACTTTTTCATGGTTAGAATGTTTTCTTAAGTTTAATTACAAACAAAAGAACTAACACTATGCCATCCAAAATTAAAAATGATTATTAAAAATGTAACAACATACTGTGCTCTAAAGGCAGATATTAAATACTCATAAAGCAAGTTACCATATGGGCAAGGCTGCTTCTTGTGTTCGGGAACAATAGGTTTCTTCCTCAGAAAATTGTCCAGGCTCGGCCCGTGCCTGCCAAGCGGGTCATCAGGGGGCATGAACCTGTCACGAATAAAATACAAAATTATACTTAAGTAGGAAGGTGATCATTTAATTCTAAAGACAGTGCAAAGATTTATTACTCTGAGGTATTTTTTTCAATGTTAATCTAAGTACTTTGATTCAACATTTACAGGATAAAAATATTAGTGTACTAAGTTCTCTTGATAATAACAAAATTAAAATGTTTCAGGCTAAACTCCTATTTGTTTTAATTCAAATAAGCTTTGAGTCAAACATGTTCTAATTATTTCTTTCTTCCTCTCAAACTTGGGAATTTGTAAGGATTTTAGAAAGCAATCCCAAGGACATTTTAAGAGCGTTTTATAAACATCAATGCTGTGAAGCAGTAGAAACAGTTGGGGAGAGACGAGGGGGCTGCTGAGGAAGAGAAGGGAGATGAAGTATAGATGGATGGAGGACGGCAGCTAACAACGCTCATCTAAGTTGACATGGCGCAGCCAAGATGTCTAACTCTATAGTCCATTCCCTTCCCACTCTCCTCAGGTGCTTCTCAGCTGATGTAGAAAATGTCTTAAGAAAATAAACATTATTTTGGATCGATTGTCCAATGGAAGCAAGAATTCATAGTGTGCATAATGAAAAGCAGTTATGCCTGCAAAGTTCTGTTACTACTTAAGTTACTGTTTGAACTTGAAAGAAACCAAGTATTTTACCCATAAAATGTGAATAATTTATGAACTCTTAAGGGGGTGTCAACCTTAAGACACTTAGTAACACTTAGCAAATATTAATATAAGAACAATATGGCAACGTTAAAAGTTTAAAAATAGAAGACAGTCACTCAATCCTACAACCTTAATACAATTAATTTCACTTATGTGTTGCATTTCAGTCATTTTTCTGTATGCAAACTCCATTTTACAAACACAAATTTTATGCTTTGTCTTTAACCTATGCTTCAATGTTTAACAGCTTTTCATCATCATAATCCAGGAAAGCAGTATTACTTGTAAGTAAATGGTTTTACTCACTTGTCATTGACAAATGAATACATTAATAATCGCTCATCTATGAACTTCTTCCACTCTGGTTTTTCATTAGCCAAATCCCTGTAGTTATCATTGGACACAATTATACCGTCGGACTCGAAAGCCAGCTTCACGATGAACCTGTCATCGTAGCACACCACCCGCCTTCCCTGGACTCGCCGGGACGGTGTAAACACCAGGATTTTCTCCTTCTCTAATTTACGAAGAATTTCTTGATCTGCAGGGTAGAATTTCAGGAATAAATACATACGTAACACATGTAGCAACGTCACACAATGTGAGATTTTATAAGATAAACTGGATATATGTAATCCTTTCATTAGGGATTATTATTTTACAGTTTATGGATGTAGCAAATTGGAAACTCCCAATATTTTTCCTTCAGGATTTCTAATGAAAAAGCTTTAAAAATAGTCCCCCTCAAATGAACTTTAAAAATATAAAACATTTAAAACTTCAAAAACGTTTAAAAGTTAAGAAAAATTAAAAGCATAAAACTTAAACACGGCCGAACAACTTGTGAATTAACTGGAGTTACTAATCTTTTAAGCTTCTGTCTCTTCAGCGGACAATCACTACATGCCTACTCGATGGCATACACCATGCTGAGTGTTAATGACCACCAAGATTAATAATGACCTCCCCTCCAGGAGGTCTCAGGTACTGGATTGGGTAAACATGTAAGTTAGTATAGTAACAAGGGTTGTAATTGCCACCACGGAAGGACGAGCAAGGTATGAGGGAAGCGGGATGGAAGAGCAATGTGGGTCAACTAGCTCTGAGACTGGCCTATAGATCTCACGGTGCTCCTGATGAAGTGCCAAAGTTCACGAGACCAGAACTTGGGTTTAGAAAAGCAGCAGAGGGTGGAAGACATGTGGGCTTTGAAGTCAGCCAGCCCAGGGTGAACCTCAGGCTCTGCTGCTGACTGTACATGGCATCAGTCCTACTGCGCCTGTTTCTTCGTGTCTTCAAACGCAGCTGGCGGGCTCTGAGGAGCCGGTGAGTTACTCTGCGTAGAAGCACTTAGCATAGTGCCTGGAAAGCTCTCAATGAACACTGTGTTCTTTCCCTTAATGTTGTTTAATAGATATATGTAATTGTTGCTCTCTTTTAAAAGTAACAGAAAACCAATACAAAATTAAGAGCCTAGTCTCAACTACAGGATCTGTCACCTTAGAATTATTTTCTGTGTTCCCCGGACAAACTTTTTAAGGGCAGGTGCCATGTCTCATTGATCTCTGTTTCCACCGGCACTCAGCACATCAGTAGATAATGTCTGCGAATGAATACATGAGCTACTTAACCATGTCCATTCAGAGGTCTTCCAGTTTATTTATGTTCCTGAATAACCCACTGTACTTTATTTGTAGGTGTGTTTAGTCATATAAGACATGCCTGGATCCTCACTAAAGTGCCTGAAGGAACCAGGGTGGTGGCTATCATCTTGTTTCCTTAATAGCTAACGGGAAAAACAGGACACTAACTAGGATGGTAATTAGTGATCACTGATTAGATGACAACTAGTTAGGATAAGTAACCCTAACTTAAATATTGGGTCAGTATAGCCAGGAAGTTAATGGAATCTCTAGTTCCTAGCATAGTACCCAAGTCATAGCTGAGTCTTGCTTGTTAAATATTTGATAAAATCAATGGAAGACTGGCAAAAGAGCTGGTCTGAATCTAGACCTGAGAACTTAAAAATATTTCTTATCAAGTTTATTTATTTATTTTGCTACAGTGAGAAATATGGGACTGTTCATTTTCCCAGTTTCAGTCAGGAGGATGGTTACCCTGGAGGAAATACCCAACCCCTGACAGTTCGTGTGTGCGCTCAGAGTCCGCTGCATACTGAAGGGTTCCAGGTGCACATGCTGGTGTTTCAAACACTAAATATGGGTGCAACCCGCACTGTGTATTATCTTTTACCTTCTTTTTTAAAAAAGTATATTTTTTATTGATGTCAGAGAGGGAGAGAGAGAGAGAGATAGAAACATCAATGATGATAGGGAATCATTGATCGACTGCCTCCTGCACGCCCCACACTGGGGATTCAGCCCACAACCTTGGTATGTGCCTGACTGGGAATCAAACCATGACCTCCAGGTTCATAGGTTGACATTCAACCACTGAGCCACGCCGGCTGGGCAGTCTGTTTCCCTCTTGATCTCATATTCTTTCTATGCTCAAGAGTCTTGCCAGTCATTTTCATGTTTAAATATTGTTTCTTTCTTTTCAGTTCAATTACTGTTAATATTGGGGCATATTTCCTTCCAGTTATTTTCTGTGTATTTTTTCTCTCCGTTGTTTATATATGTACATATGCATGTATATGTGTGTATACACATACACACAGTTATAAAACCTGCCTTCTATGTAAAAAAGCACTTCCTCGGGTCATTAAAAATGTTGCCTAATATCCTAATACATATTTGATCCTATTAATATATACTAATTTATTGAACCATTATTTTATTTTATTTTTTTGTTAATCCTCACCCGAGGATATATTTTTTTCCATTGATTTTGAGAGAAAGTGGAAGGGAGGGGCAGAGACACAAAGAGAGAAACATCGATGTGAGAGAGACACATGGATTGGTTGCCTTCTCAAATGCCACAGAGGGATCCAACCTGCAAACCCAGGAACGTGCCCTTGACCAGAATCAAACCCGAGACCCTTCCATCTGCAGACCAAAGCTCTAACTGGTGAGAAACCGGCTAGCTGAACCATTCTTTTAAAGAATGCATGGTTTGTTTTCATTGTTTTCTACTATAATATTGAACTAAATGTCTTTGTGGTTAGAAATCTTTGTGTGGACTCTGCTTAAATTTACAGTTCTTTAATTGCTAATGAGGTGAACCCTTTTTTCTCTTATTTGGCATTTGCTTTCTTCTGCAAGCTGTCTATTCCTCCCCTAGTACCATTTATATATCAAAAAACCTGCTTCATCAATGCATATGAGCTCCTTATATTCTAAGAACATGGGTTCTATGTTTACTGGTTGTATTTTTTTTTCTTAGTCAAATAAAAAAGATTTCTCATTTTTTAGGCAAGTTTCCCAAATACAGAAGTTTAAATTTTGATGCAATTAAATCTATATTTTCCTTTATAAATTCTTTAAAAAATTTTAAATTTAGATAGTTCTCCCTAGCCATTCAAAGACTACTTATAGTCTCTAATGGTTTAAGTTTATGACAATTAATTCTTCAACTACCTGGAATTAACTGTCATCTGATGTAAGATAAAGATGTAAATATGTATATTTTTCCCAAAGAGTTATCCAATGTCTCGGTACTACTGGCTGAATTATGCCTACCTCTCCCCCCTTACAATTTCCACAGGCCACGGTCTGATTCCTTGGCTCTGGACTCCCCACCATAACTCACCTATCTATTCTTAAGGATTTAAGGATTATAGATAAAAATAAAGTCTTAAAATGAGACCAGGGAAATGGTAATTGGTCTGTCCATTTGTTTTTGGCTGTGAAGTGCATTTTCTTCACCCAGTCCCTCAGTTTTTGCTCCTGCAGGAGGTGCAGGGAGGAGTGAGAATCACTTGAGCAAAATGTTCAGCAGCAATAATTAGCAGGCACAGTGGACATTTTTGGCTGAAACTCAGACATTTAGAAATTACAGAATGCAAAACACAGATACTTTATTGGGATAGAGTGTTTCCTTCCACCTGATACCAGACAGCATATCCTGAGTCTCAGATATTTTTTGACCTGTAGTCATTATAATTTGATTGTCACCTAGTCTAATTTTTATAGATAAGAAAATTGTGGTCCCAAGAGGTTCTGTCTATTGCTCAGAGTCCTATGGCTAGTAAATGGCAAAGGCAGAACTTGAATCTAAATCTCCTGACACCTAGGATGTTTCTAAAGGTCAGAATTTCACACAATTTGAAGTAAAAAGTTTCAAAATTCAAACAAAACAAAACTCAGCTTGTGTAGCAAGGATGACTGTGTAGTTAACATAAAATTAAAGTTAATTTTCCACCCAGGGCACCGTGGCAGTCACAGAGTCTGAGGAAACAGAAACGGGCCGACACGATGCTCAGTGGGAGAGTGGGCAGTGCCGGTACTCGTGGAACCCGAGAACAGAGCTGGTGGGCTCACCTGTAATGAGAGCATCAGGCCGGGACTGCTCTTTCCTCCAGGCAGGAACAAAAACAGTGATGTCTCGGTGGCCTCTTTCCAAAAACCAGTCCACTGCCAACTTTATTCCTCGGCAGGAAAACACTTCTTTGTTTCCGTGGCTGAAAGATTATTTTAGAACACTTTACACAACAACACCTAAATTTAACTTAATTCAAATTTGAAAACAGGAATGATCACATCATTACAATAGTAATAGGAGCTTTCAAATTTGAGATGGGAGTTGAACAGCTCAGAGAAACACTAAGATAACTTAGAAGTTGAAAATCTGTGAGAAAAAAACATTAAGAAAATTGGGATGATTATTGTGCGGAGAATAATAAAAAAATAAGTTTTCAAATGTAAAGTTGTAAAGGGCAACAAGTCAGAAAGATACATGCTCTTTTTGACCAGAAAGGGGCCTCAAACACAGCAAGAATAGTTTCAGTCAAATGTAAAAGAGAAGTCATAGAAAAAAATCTAAAAAACAGTAGAATGGAGCCCAGTGGGTGTGGCTCAGTGGTTGAGCATCGACCTATGAACTAGGTCAGGTTCAATTCCTGGTCAGGGCACATGCCTGAGTTGTGGGCTCAATCCCAGGTAGGGGGTGTGAAGGAGGCAGCCGGTCAATGATTTTCTGTCATCATTGATGTTTCTTTTTTTTTTAATATATTTTATTGATTTTTTACAGAGAGAGGAAGGGAGAGAGATAGAGAGCTAGAAACATCGATGAGAGAGAAACATCGATCAGCTGCCTCCTGCACATCTCCCAGTGGAGATGTGCCCGCAACCCAGGTACATGCCCTTGACCGGAATCGAACCTGGGACCTTTCAGTCCGCAAGCCGACGCTCTATCCACTGAGCCAAACCGGTTTCGGCCATCATTGATGTTTCTGTCTCTCTTTCCTTCTCTTCCTCTCTGAAATCAACAAAAATATATTTAAAAACCAAAATAGTGGAATGGAATTCCTATTTGTTGTAAAAAAATTCCTTCTCAAGAGTTCTTTCAGTATGATGAATAAGTAATGTACAAAATTTTTTAGGTGACCGTGTAAAACAACATACATGGGAAAAGTATGTTCACAGTGCTTAGTCTCATACAAGAAACACTTTCCATGTCCTTCAATGAAAAGACACCTGGTTTCTGTTTAACACTATTGTGTTAGACAAGGATTAATGACGACACAAGGGCATTCAGAGCTGGATTAGCAGTTTCAGTGCCTAAAAGAAAATGCAACTAAGAGATAGTCATTCAACAAGTATTCATGCGGCACCAGGCTCTGCTTGTGCAATTTAGTCTAAGAATTCAAAACAACAGTTCTGAGGTTTGTAAAAAAAAAAAAAAAAAAGTCTCTTGTTTTGAATGCAGTGATGGAATTCTTTAAAAAAAAATTTTTTTTTTTATTGTTGACACTGCATTCTTTTATAGTTTGAGCTCTGAAGGCTGCGTTTCTTATCTGTAATGGAGACAGATATTCTTTGCTTCTTATGCCTAAGGAAGGCTAAACGAAATAGGTGGACAAATGCTTTACTAACATTTAGCACAAAGCGAACATCAAGTATATTAACATATTGCTATAGCGGTCCCCTGTGAAACACTGGACCCATCGAATGTGGCTAATTATTTTAAAGACAATAAGGAAACAGACCACCTTGTTTTGTAGATATTGAAGGCTATAAGTGCAAACCAGAGGCACTACGGTCCCACGCCCCTCCTAATGGTCCTGGGCAGGATCGGAGGTGAAAGCAGATGGACCGAAGTTTCAGAGAAAGGGGTACAGGATGGTTCTCAACCAAAGTCACATTTTCTGGGTTAGAAGCGCTACCTGACAGCCTCACCAATGACACAAAGTGATGCCAGGTTTCATGGAAAATACATTTAATCAGTCTTCTGGAAAACTACAGAAAATGATGGCACCATCTTTTGAGAGAATATATATACTAACTGTTCCTAAATAGAAAAACTCAACGTGCTAAAACATAACATCTTATTTTGCACGAATGCTTTGAAATCTAAGTGAATGACTATTTGCTGGCCATTATGCCATTTTGCTTACTCAGACCTGAGCATTAACCTGCTCTGGCGCTAAGAGACGATAGAAGCATTTTCTGCCCAGTGACTTCATCTGTTAGGGTGACTGTCACATTTCACTGCAGGAAGAGAAGATTCCACCTTCTATTTAAAGAACGGTCACACAATGTGGGTAAACAGCAAACGTGAGAAAGGTTCACACAGGCTGAAACAGGATCCTGTACCATGCACTGCTGACAGTAAAGGTTGTTCTCACATCCTTTCTTTCCCCTCTGCCCGCGCCCCCACGCCCATCCCACAAAACTCACGGAGAAAACAGGAGGAAGGAAGGGCCCACACTGTGAAAGGGAAATGGAACCGTATAAAGAACCTGGGTGTCTAAGCAGATGGACCCACATCCATCTCTGATCTTGTTATCAGAGACAAAAGACCCTTCCTCATTTGTTTAAGAAACTGTAGTCAATTTTTCTGTTATTTGCAGCTACACACATCCTGAACTGCTACATTCATCAAACCATAAACCAAAAACACTGGCAAAGCTATACTAATATCAGAAAAAATATTTTATGGCAAAATTACTAGCAACAAAAAGTTATTACCTAATAGCAATAAAGGAAAAATTCACAAAGGGGCTATAATAATTGTGATCTCAGTCTCCATATGAGGATTGCAAAAGATCACAGGATTTCTAGAATAAATGGACAGGTCCACAATCATACAATGAACAGATGAGCAGAAAACATTTAGTGAGGCTGTAGACTGGACAATGAACAATTACAAGCCTGATCTAATGGACATGGGCAAAACCCTGCACAAAAAGAAAGGCTTTTCAAGAGCACAGGAAAGACTGATGAAATTAGCTGTGTGCTAGGCCACAGAACAGATTTCAACGGACATCAGACATATGTATCACAGATAATGTATTTTGACAATGTTATTACTTTGAAGATATAAGGTTCTAGTTTAAAAGGAATATTGCTGTTCACCAGCAAACCAATTAAAATTAAAAAAAATCCCATTTGTATCAGTAACAAAAACTAAACAAATCTAAAGAAAAAGGTAAAGCAAGAGATTTATAGAGAAGGTGAATATTGAAAACCTGTAGTAAAGGGAATAAACAGTGGTTCTCAACCTGTGGGTCGCGACCCCTTTGGCGGTCGAACAACCCTTTCACAGGGGTCGCCTAAGACCATCCTGCATATCAGATATTTACATTACGATTCATAACAGTAGCAACATTACAGTTATGAAGTAGCAACGAAAATCATTGTATGGTTGGGTCACAACATGAGGAACTGTAGTCAAAGGGCCAGAAGGTTGAGAACCACTGGAATAAGAGAAAACCCAAGTGCAAGGAACAATAAACCATCTTCCTGGATGCAATACTCCAATTGATCTATAGTGCACTGCAACTCCAAGAAAAATCCTCAAAAGGCTTTTCATGGAACTTAAGCTGATCCTAAAGTTAACATGGAAAAACAAAAGGCCAAGAATAGTTCAGCAATTCTGAGGAACAAAAGAGGAGGACCTTCCCCACTAGTTATCAATACTTAGTATAAAACTACAGAAATCTAATCACCGTTGTATTGGTCTAGGCCAGCGGTTCTCAACCTCTGGGTTGCGACCCCTTTGGGGGTCAAACGACCCTTTCACAGGGGTTGCCTAAGACCATCGGACAACACATATATAATTACATATTGTTTTTGTGATTAATCACTATGCTTTAATTATGTTCAATTTGTAACAATGAAATTGGGGGTCACCACAACATGAGGGACTGTATTAAAGGGTCGCAGCATTAGGAAGGTTGAGAACCACTGGTCTAGGCAAAGATAAAAAAAAACACATAAAATATGTAACAGAAAAGTGAGCATAAAGTGACACAGAAATATGAATGTTAAAAGTGATGTTACAAATCAATTCAACAAACAGTATTAGGGCAATTGGTTATTTATATGGGAAAAATAAAATTGTGTTTTTATCTTAAACCGTACACAAAAGTAAACTGTAGATAGATCAAAGATTTAAATTTGAAAGAAAATATTATAAAACTTTTAGAAGAAATGACAGGAGACATTTACACCAGGATAGGAAATACTTCTTAAGGAAGATATGCAACCCATGTTGTATCAAGGAAAAGACTGATAAATTTGGGCACACAAAACTTCTTTATGTAAAAGACTCCATGAACAAAATAAAAATGCCATAGATTGGGAGAAGGTATTGCAACATAAGCACCAACCAAAAGGCCAGTCCTCATCTATATATATAAAAGGCTAAGTGACTGTCTAACTCTCTGACTAGTAGCCGGTAGGTATGACTCACACTGACCACCAGGGGGCAGACACTCAAAGCAGGAGCTGCTGAGCGACAGCAACTTTGCAGAGTGCCCTCTTGCACTCTGGGACCCCTGAGGGGATGTCAGAGAGCCAGTTTCAGCCTGATCCCCACAGGCCAGGCTGAGGGACCTCACCTGCTGGAGGGACCCTGGTCACTCCGCAGATGCCCTTCGAGCCACGGCACCGCCCCAGGTGTGGCCGGCTGGGGAGTGACAGCAGGAGGTTGGCTCTGGGGTGTGTCCGGCCTGTCTCGCCCAGTCCTGCCCCACCAGCCACCTTCTAATTAATTTCCTTTCAATGTGCACGAATTCGTGCATCAGGGCACTAGTAATATATAAAGGACTCCTAATATCTAGGAGTTTTTTGTGTAACAAGGGTTTTTTTGTGTGTGTTTTTGTTTTTTAAGACAAAAGATATGAGCAAATTCACAGAAGAGGAAACCCAAATGACCAACAAACATGAAAAGATGCTCAATAGTGAAGAAATGCAAATTAAAGCCAAAATTAGACACCATTCACACTCATCAGATTGGAAAAAATAAAGTTTGCAAACACCAGATGTTGCCAAGGATGTGTGAAAGCAAGAACTCATAGATTACAGGTGGGAGTGTGAATTGGGGTAACAATTCAGGAGGACAATTTGGCAAAACTTTATAAAGTTGAAGGCGTGTTTTCTCTAAAACACAGTATTTCACATTTAGGTCGAGGAAACCCAACGGTAACTTGAAAAGGTTTAATGCAGTTAGCAGCTGGTGTTCATCCTTGGCCCAGCCTTAGCTCTCACAAGGGGGCAGGCTAAAGTCTTATCTCCTGCAGGGAGAGGGAAAGGCAGACAAGTGGGGACGTATAAGGTGGGTTCCTGAGTCTCCAATACTTTCCCAGCCAATCTTTCCCTTACCAGGCCCAAGAAGTGAATGCTGACCAGGAAGTCCCTGGAAGGGCTGCTGTTGCCTTAGAATTCCTTGCCAGCAAAGCCCCCAAATCACCCCTCATAATTCCTATTAAAGTCCGAATAGACAACTACCAACTGGGTCCAAACTGCAGATGGGACTTCCACATGACCTTAATCTAACCTTACTGAGTGACGCACGTTGAAGGATGTGACTAATCACATGTGCTGGATACAATATAAGGGGCAACTGAGGAGGTTCTGATAACCAATTATAAAAACAGTAAGCTGACAAAACTACGAAAAACAGGATGTCAGAGTAAGCTCAGTGTACTCACTGGTGCAGAGTAACTATCTGCTGAGTGTTTACTAAAAAGGTTGGATGATATTTAGAAACTGGAGCTTTAATTTCATATAAACAGAGAAGAAAAATCATTATAGTTCTGTAGCCACTTTCAAACTGTATCTGCATGAATTCAGGGTTATTTCTTCTCAGTACTAAAAATAGCTAATTCTAATTTTACGAATTGGCATATTCCTTTGGGCCTCAAATTCTTTTTTATTTCAACCCTTTGGCAATAAGGACGGTCTACCTCAAGTGAGTCCTTTGCTGGGTGAATTTGTTGGAAGATATTGGCCACTTTTAACTCATTAAGAAACCCCGAAGGTTTACTAAAAAGTGTCCCTTCAACTACTCTGGCTCAGTGGGACGGGCTCCTGGGGAAAATTGCCAATCCTCACTGCAAATTTTGAATTACTATTGAGCAAATGGATAATACAGGCTCGAAGGCTGCATGTGGTTCACCATTGGTTTTAATGGTAGCAAACGACAAGAAACCTGCCAGCAGGTCTCTTTCTTAAAAGCCTTAACCTACTGTCATGTATGGAACAGGCAAGCGTATAAAATCCTGTTTTGCAATGGCCAGAGGAAAGCTCTTTGCTGGTATCTTTGGAGAGGTTTTGGAAAAGACATTCATTAAGTAAAAGGACCACTGGTATCTCTGGATCCCAGGAAATGAATGAACCGGACAGCCATAAAGAATTAAGAAACTGAAAGCTCCTTTCTCTGTCTCCAGGTTCTCAACCCTTCTCTGCTGTTGCTCCTTCACCCTTCTTCGCCTCAGTATGGGACCTGGGGGATGACCATTGCTTGGTTGGATGGTTCCCAATGGCTTTAGGATCTGGGGGTAACTTCCCTTTGAAGAGAGAGAATTACCAGCCCTACCTAAATGTTCTGATATGGATTCTACCCTTGAGAATCCTCTGGCACTCCACACGCAAAACAGCTAGGGTAGTAGAAATGATATACAGGAAGGAACAAGGAGTCTGAGGATTCAGATAAAAGGACTGTCCTAGAATGAAGGCCTCAGGTTGGCGAATGGTTGCTCTGATAACTTGGAAGAAAGGGAAACAGCAAAATGAGACTAAAACTGCAGTGCCATACAAACCAACTTCTCATCTCAATGTGAAGAAAAAAAATCAGCCCTATTCCTTTGGAGCCCCAGGGACCCGTGCCTTCTGTGAACTCACTGCTCACACAGGGAGCAAACCCTTTCCTCCCCCGGGATTGCTGGGTATATCAGCTGTGGTGAGAATGCATACGCCCCTTTCCCTCGTTCACATTACCCACCCGAAGAGTCACCTTCCAGCGCTTTGGAAAGCTCTGCCAAAACGCACCAGGGCTCTCCAGCACGTTGCCATCTGCAGCCCTCTGCAGGGTGGACACTGGCTGCTGCAGGAGTCTTGCCTCTTGATGACTCTGCTCGACTCATCAAACAGGCATCATGGAGCCAAAGGATAACCCTCACAAGGGAGTACCCTGGGCTCGGGCACCTCCTCCAGCTCAGGCTGCTCCTCGGGCATGGAACACCCACTGTGGGGAACTGCTGATGGCAGTCTTTGAAATCCTTCTGCAGCAGGTGACCTGGAAGGGCTGCCCATCATTGGGGCCTTTTCTAACTTAACAGGGATGGATTCTCCAGCTCCGTGGTAGCCTTCTTGCTGGAGCTGAAGTGAGAAAAGGTACTTGGATGGGAAGGATAGACAGTTTCTCAGGTACTGGCAATAGCAATCCAGTTTTGGGGGGAAATGGAGAAAGGGGAAGACAGAAAGAAATGCAGGGCTGCAGTGTTACCTGCCCAGTTAGAAGTATTCACAGAGGGAGGAAACCTTTTTCTGGAAACACCAACAAACAAGAGGACTCCCGAATGGAGAGTCAGTACGACGCCACTGTAAGAAGCCAAGGACACTGGAAGAGGAATGCTGAGAGACGGGGGAAGACGCAGGAATGTGGCCTGTTAACTATGAAGCTTTACTACCTCCACCAGGAGACTCTTGCCCCCAAGAAACCGGACAGGAAATAACTGGTAAATATTGGAAACTAAGGAGCAAAATGGACATAACTGGAGAGCCCCGAGCTGGGAATGGGAAGCCTTCATATGCACATTTCTTTTTCCTGCCTTCATCTTCTCCTGTCCTTTCTTATGGATCCTGGAGCCATGCATTTTCTACTGACCTTTCTGGTTTCACCCGAACCCAGAAAAACACACACATTGTGGGTATCTCTGAACAACCTTCCACCTGCTCTTTCTCCAGTGAGGCTCCTGAGCAAAGA
Source organism: Myotis davidii (assembly GCF_000327345.1). Classification (NCBI taxonomy): domain Eukaryota; kingdom Metazoa; phylum Chordata; class Mammalia; order Chiroptera; family Vespertilionidae; genus Myotis; species Myotis davidii. Next base: position 309,095 of record NW_006288719.1, read on the forward strand.
GGTCCTCTGTGAGAGGACGGAGTCAGTCTTCTTAGTGCTGTGACCTGCTGGGAAGAGACCTGCTGCATAAACGAAGGGCTGCCCTCCAGGGAGAGGGTATTTGAAGCTCTTGAGAGACAAGGCACTGAGGTAGTGAACATGTGCTTACCTATACTGATAGTAAATGCGTGCTGGGGTCTGGACCAGATTTTGGAGAACAGAGGCTTTCTAACATCAATGGCAACTTACTGTTGATTTATTAGTCATTGCAACTTCCCCAACAGATTTCTATAATTCATTGAATTATAATTTCAGACAATCAGATGAAATTAATTTACAGACCACGCTGTGAAAGGGCTGCCGCGGTCTGGACGGGGGTAACTGAGGTCCCATTACTTCTACCCAGGGACTCCCTCCCACTCAGTTTCTGAGACATGCAACCCCCTTTGAATTTGAAATTGGAAACCAAGGGAAGCTAAAATGAACACAGTTTATCTTTGACAAATGTAAGACTTTCAGTGGCATAACTTTTCATTATTACCCTAACTTATTTTGCCTTACATCTAATGGGATTATATTTAATTTATTCATATATACTACTATAACTAATTTGAAAACCATATAAATTCTTTTCTGTCTTCAACAGAAGGGTAGTTCAATCAACAGTCAAAATAATATATTTGCTACATCTTTTATCAACACCATATATACTCCCACTAGAGCAGTGGTTCTCAACTTTCCTGATGCCACGACCCTTTAATACAGTTCCTCATGTTGTGGTGACCCCCAACCATAAAATTATTTTCGTTGCTACTTCATAATTGTAAATTTGCTACTGTTATGAATTGTAATGTAAATATCTGATATGCAGGATGTTTTTTCATTGTTACAAATTGAACATAATTAAAGCATAGTGATTAATCACAAAAACAATATGTAATTACATATGTGTCTTCTGATGGTCTTAGGCGACCCCTGTGAAAGGGTCGTTCGACCCCCAAAGGGGTCACGACCCATATGTTGAGAACTGCTGCACTAGAGAATTGAAGTATACTTGCTTAGTAATGTGCCATTAAATATCACCAATTATGGTTAATAGGTCATAAAGGCATATTTTGTAATGCAGAGAAAAATGCAGGGAAACATGTTTTAATGTACGTTGGAACTTCAATATGGAACCTTAGTATTTGATATATCTAGGAAATATAATCTCACATTTTATACATTCTTAAGTTATATATACACATATCATTTTCTAGATTAACCACAGGATAGGAAGAGTTATTCCAGAATTATAACTGTTCTCTTCCAGTGGCAAACATAAGGAGCAATAAAAAAAAAGGAAACTTAAAAAAAGGGAATGAAGTAATTTATTATTAAAGGGAACCCCCTCTTTTTATTTTTCATGGCATTGAAAATAAAAGGGAGAACAAAGGAATCTCTTTTCAATTATCTTATTTCCTCAATTTGATTTTGCTTTAGTTTTTGTTCTGAATTAACATATTACTTATAATGTTATACAGAAACTTGAAAACCATAGGTGATTTTTACTTTCTTATATTCTAAAATTTATGTACTAAGTAATGTGATAAAAGAAAAGCTATTCATGAAAAGTCTTTCCATAAATCTAAAATGTAATTATGAAAATTAAACCTAGAATGGCATATTTAATACTACTACCAATGAATATAATATTAATGCTACTACTATTAAAACTAGTACTACTACTAAATAGAGATGGCTTTGATGAGTAGGCCAATGCAGTGAAAATACGGCCTCATTATGCATAAACAGAGTTGGACATATGAAAATAGATTTTAACTTCAAAGGATTCTTAGAAAAATGGCTTTAAAATGCTCTTCATTAATATATTTTCCATGTTTGATGACTGTTACAAAGAAATTCTTACAGCCTATGTCCCTGAAGCAGAGAAAGGCTTGCAGCTGGATTGCACCTTCAATATGGAAACCAGGCACCTGACTTCCTATCATTGTTGTATAAGTAAAGTTCATACTGTATTTGAGAACATATTAACTTCCTGTGCTGACTCGTGGTATCTAGAATTCTTTCTTTTACTTTCTACAATTTACTTACTACTTATAATTGATTGATGCTATTTTGTCACTCTTATAGCTATTCAAATCTGTTATCTCCGATTTCTTTTCCAAGATTAATTTGAGGCTAACTCTAGTTATCGGGATGCTAAATACTGAACATGCCACCAAAAAAACTAAATCCACGCTCCCCTGCTACAAATAGAGTTCCACAGTGTGGCTCAGAGGCCCTTCTGGGAGCAGGGGAAGCAAGTTTAAGCGGGAAACACAGCTCCACCCATGCACCCCAACTCAAACCGATCTCTGCTTTTGTTTGTTGTAAATACTGGGCTTCCATGCAAGATTTGCAGGATTGTACTGCTTTGGAGGAAAAGAAAGTCTAAGAAATTAATGATTTAGGACATTGAAAATATCCAACATCAAAATTACAATGGAAGTCTTGACATGAAATACTTACTATTAGCCTCCAGTTGGTTACAGACATAACAGCAGTTTGTCTGAGAGAGAGAATTTTCAGAATGGGAGAGGGTAAGGAAAAAGAAAAGGAGAAAGATTTCTTTGACCTTATAAGGTCCATAATTTGAAACCAAAGTTAATAATAGGAAGCACTTGTAGCTAATCCATATCCAAGGGGGTGATCAGTCTAAAAAAGCTGAAGAGAACGTATCTGTTAAGCAGATGTAAAAATGTCTTCCATATTAACAAAAGTACAAAGCATTGACTCTAGTCACTTTTCTTATTTCTTATAATTGAGTAACTTTTCCCATTTCTTATAATTACTAACACTAGTTAGGTGAACTGTAATTAACTTTATTCATACGAAATAGGACTATTGATGTTGATGTTTGCTAGGTTAGGGTTTAAACAAACACATTTGAGATAACAGGAAAGTTTATTGACCATTGGCCTATTAAATTCATGACTGAAGACAACTAGAATTATGTACTTAGGGTTATAAAGAGATGCAGTGGAATATAATTAATATTTGCCTTTGTCAGACTCCATGTGATCTAACTAAACAACGGAAAAAAACTAGTTCTGATTCTGATTCTTTTCTTACTCTCTATGGATTTTCCTTAAAACAGTAAGAGAAAAGGTATACCGCTAAGTAACCTGTAACACCTATGACACTCACCTAGAGGGAATGTGAGCTGTCCTTTAATTAATTATTTAATTAATATTAAGTCCCTACTAAGGGGCTTAACACATATTCCAATGAGAGGCTATCCAATAGAAATACAATGCGAACCACATATATAATTTTAGATGCTCTAGGATAGCACATTTTAAAAAAGTATAAAGCTGTTGACATTAATTTTAGTAATAAATTGTGTTTAACTCAATGTTTCAAAAATGGTAATTTTAACACAATCAACATAAAAGTTATTTTAAATATTTTTATACTAAGTTTTCAAAATCGGATATGTATTTTACATTTATAGAATATCTCAATTTGGACTGGACATGTATTTTTAATCCTCACCTGAGGACATTTTTTAATTAATTTTTTTAGAAAGGAAAAGAGAGGGAAACACTGATGTAATAAAGAAACACTGATCTGCTGCTTCCCAACTGGGATTGAACCCTCAACCTATGAATGTGTCCTTACCAGAATTGAACCTGCAAACTTTTGGTGTATGGGATGATGCTCCAACCAACGGAGCCACCCAGCCAGGACTGGACTAAACACATTTTAAAAGCTTGATTGCTACATATGGCTTGTAGTTATCATATTAGGTTGCACAGGTTCATGACACATAATTTCAATAAACTTTTGTTGAGAGACAAAAAACAAATTTGAATGAACTCTGGCAATTGTAATCTCTCCTACAGTCTAAACCAAACATGCAGACTAGGTGTCCACGAGGATTTTATTACTAAAAGTCAGTGCTGCACTTATCTGACAAATTGGCAACAGAAAGCAATTCCACCAAACAAGTGGAGGCAAAATGGCCTTCAATATTCAACTGCCATAGAAAGGAGCTCTCAATTTCTTATGCCTTCACAAACCAGGCAAATGCCTCTGCACTTTTAAAAAGATTCAACAGAAGCTTAAAATTCATTTATACAGACTGCTAAATTTTGCTTGTATGTTACAAATATATGGGCTATTCTTGATAGAAAGGTTATCACAACTTATACATTTTCTTTTTTTTAAATATATTTTTTATTGATTTCAGAGAGGAAAGGAGGGAGAGAGAGGTAGAAACATCAATGATGAGAGAGAATTACTGATCAGCTGCCTCCTGCACACCCCGCACTGGGGATGGAGCCTGCAACCTGGGGGCATCAAACCCTGATCCCCTGGTTCATAGGTTGATGCTCAACCACTGAGCCACACTGGCTGGGCAAACTTATATATTTTCTCTGTTCATATTCTAATTCTAAAATCTACATCTGGTTTCTATTCAACTTTAACAAAATGATGGTAAGGTCTGACCTGGAGTGCTTTTCTATATTCAGTTAACACTCAGATTTATACCAACAGCACCTGGTTTCTAATGTGTTCCTTTTTTGGGGGTTGGGGGTGGGGGGAGGAGTGAAAACTGTCAAGAAAATGGTTGCTTTATTTCTCTATTCTATACCATTTGATTGGTAGAGAAAAGTCATAATATTCTTAGTTCATCTTTTTTTCCAGGAGTTGTCTACAACTTAACCTTTGCATATATTTTTTAAACATAAGTAGGTCTCCTTGTCTCCAGTCTTAGTGTTCAAATTCTCTAAATTTAGCTGCAGAGTGATCTTTCTTAAAGGCAAATGATATGCTACTTCTTCCTTGCTTAAATTCAATAGCATGAATCCTACTGGCTAAAAGTGATCCACCTGAGATTATTAGCAAAGAAAATATTTGTCCTAGTATTCTACACAAACATGCACCAATACTGCTTACCCACTGTCTGGAGATGTGATCTAAACCCAGAAACCTAGCTTCAGTATCCAAGATAGAGAGCTTACAATGGTGTGTGGTGGTGGTGGAGTTCCAATAATTTGTTCATAACAAAAAGAAAAGTGTCCAGCTTCCTCTCTGACTCAACAGAAGAATTTGTGCTACAACATAATGCAGAGGCAGTGCTGAGGCTCTGGGTTTTCCTTGTTCACCATTCTTATCTACACTAATAAAAGAGAAAGATGCAAATTGACTATAACTTCGTGACACCCCATAGCCAATCAGGAGTAAGTATGCAAATTAACCCGACAAAGATGGCGGGTTAATTTGCATATGCAGGTGTCAACGGGGTGGGGTGGGAATATCCCCGGGACCCAGGTGTTCAGAGCCAGCGTGCGTGCGCAAGCAGCTGGGGGCGGGGCAGGAACGTCCCCCTCAGCAAGTGAGCAGACAGTAGGGCCCTGCTTGCCTCTGGCTGTGGCAGCAAGGGGGAAGCAGTCCTCCGCAGGGCCCCCACAGAGAGCAGACACCAGAGTCTGTGGTGGCATCAAGCAGGCAGGTCTGCAGAGAGCAGAGAACCATGGGGAGCAGGCCTAAGCCGTCAGTAGGACATCTCCTGAGCACTTCCAGAATGGAGAGTGTGCAGGTCAGGCTGAAGACCTCCCCCCCACCCCTGTGCACAAATTTTGTGCACCAGGCCCCTAGTCTTTTATAACATCTGGTAGAAGCTAAAGTAGAATATAGAGATATAGTTAATTTTAATAAAGTCATGAAAGCATATTGAAGAAATAAAGGACTTTCAGGAATCAAGGGCTACGACACTAACTGATCATACTCCCAACCCCGATGGCTCACAAGATTGTACATCATTAGTGAACTGACAAGTCATCTAGCGTAAAACCACAGATTAAAAGAGTACTGGATTTGTTTAAGGAAAAATATGAATTTAAACTATTATATCTACATGGACAGACTTAATTCTCTACTTCACTCCTAAACCATCTCAAGTTTAATGGAATCACAAATGTGAAGGCTTGTAAAGCTACTTAGAGGAAATAAAAATCTCAATATCATAGAATTTCATTTCAGAAATATTAATTACGCTTTATTTCTGTTTCTGTATCCGGAATATACATTTCATTGTATATCTCTATAATCAAGTACCTGCCCTATTAAGGAAAGAGGCCCATTTGCTGAATGACCAATTTGCTAAATTATTTTCTTTTTTTTAAGAATTAAAATTAACTGCAGCTTTTTGTCAGGAATCTTTAGCTCAGCTCCACTAAATGTAAACTTCATTCTTTTCATGTTTCAGAAACCAAGCACTTTTTGAATGCTTAACATTTTATATGCAAAAGTTTAGGGCTTTCTCCAAACTTACTTTACCCTCTTTTTTACTTTTGCATACTATGTCCCCTTTGCTCCTATATCTAGCAGTGAAATACCTGTCACAAATTATGCTAGACTACATTCTGGGTATTTATCTAAATTTTTGCTCATTCAACAAACATATCCAGAGCTTCTATTAAGGTGACACATTTGAAATAGGATATTAAGTAAGTCAAAACTAGATGTATGCTCCCCCAAGGCAATACAGGACCCTGAAATTTTGGGAACCTCAGCTATATATTCTAACTATGTACCTTGTCCCTGTGCAATTCTGGAGTCATCCAGATCTTAAGTGCATGTCTCCTTTATGAAACTGTAGCAATCATCATTGAAAACTGATGCCATAAACTGCAGTGAAAATAAAATGGGCTGCTAAATTGCTACTGTTAAATACTGAATAAAAAAACTGAAATAACTAGTTTTCATTATATTAGTTACTATATTCTGGTTCTTTTAAGGTAATAACAACTGCAATTTACTCAGTACCTATGGCATGCCAGGTAATTGGTATTAATTATCTCTAATAACAAGCCTGCAATATAAAAATTTCCCCTTTTAATTTTGCAAAATGAGGCTAGGGAGTATAAATAACTTAGAATTCTGTAGAGAATTATATTTTTAAAAAAGTCTATTGTGCTAATTTTAATAAAAATGCCTTTGGCTTTCCTACTTTTAGTTTACATTTAAAGAATCATTTATATCAGTTCCATGGCTCGCATTTAAATGAAATGAAAATATATTCATCTTATATAGGGAATATATCTGGGAGATCAGGAAGGAAATAAAATAGTACTTTGTTCTTAACCCATCCCCACATTTACTTATTATGGCTTATTACGATATGTATACATTTATTACAGAATAGGTTTGCTAAACTTACGAGTAGGAAATTAATTTCAAAGGTAAAAGCATGTCATATTTTATGCGACATGAAATGGGTGAAATCTCTCTGCATCTTTGTTAAATTAAGATTCTGGACCTGAAGTAGATATGCGTTTTTAAACGACTTTGCTACTTTAAGTAGACCTCATAAGTGGCAGAATGTAAACTGTTTACTATGAGTTTTTATGAGTCCCGGTACTTTCAAAGTTATGGATGTGGTATGTTTTATTGTGACTGACGGTAAAATGCTGCTATAATAAAGCTTCCTGTCGGCTTGCTCAGTCCTGGAATGCCTACGGCACTTCCACTAAAGTACACGACAGAGAGGGCTCGAATCTGCATTGCCCATATTGACAGCTAGGGACATGACCGTGCAGAACAGTGTGGGGTGGAAGTTTGTTTTCATGACTATAGAAGAAGAGATCTGAAATGCCTTAGTTATGCCATCGCTTTGTTTACATTAGAACTCTGCTATGGATAATTTTCACCACGTGGGATGAGCACTGTTTAGAGTGTTCCGTCAATTTTCAGTTGTTCAAGGACTTTTAATTTCCATTGAGAACTAGGTTTCGGTTCTGTGAGTTGACATCAGGCTGACCCAACTGTGCCATCATTTATCCTGATGATATCCATCTTAAACGTTCATTTCCAGGTTTTATAAACCCAAAGCTCTCTTCCCCCTCCAAGGCCTGCATTTCCTCTGATGCCAAATCTCCTACTTGGGCCTTTCTTGTCTCCTCCTTTGGAACTTTGCTTCAAAAATTTAACTCATATGTCAGCTCCTCTCCCGCGGAGACTTTCCCGTCCCCTCAGCTTATATAGTTTCATTCTTAAAAACAAAACAAAATCCTTTCCCAACTTCTCTTCCTTCTCTTTCTTCCCTTCCTCTGTCAACATCTATCTATCTATCTATCTATCTATCTATCTATCTATCTATCTATCTATCATCTATATAAAACCCTAATATCTATCTATCTATCTATCTATCTATCTATCTATCTATCTATCTATCTATCATCTATCTAATATATCTATCTATCTATCTATCTATCTATCTATCTATCTATCTATCTATCTATCATCTATATAAAACCCTAATATGCCAAACAGCGGAACAACTCAACAGCTATGACGTGTGCTGACCAACCAGGGGGCGCATGCAGAACATAGTGGGCATGGGCAGCAGAGCGCGGAACATGGTGGGCACTGTCCACGGCGGGATGGTGGAGCAGGTGAGCAGGGGTGCCAGACCAAGGTGGGGCGCCAGTTGCTGTCATCGGGGCTGCTGGCAGACAGGGGACTGGGGGCCATGGTGGGAAAGGCTGGGTCGGGGTGCAGAGGATGGGCCGAGACATGCCCCTGTGCCCACCACAGCCTCTCAGCCCACAATTCCTTTCAAGGTGCACGAATTCATGCACTGGACCCCTAGTTCTAGAATAAAAGTCTAGTGTTATTCCTTCATTTCTTGACATCCTGCAATTGGGCTTCTAACTTTAATATCATATGGCATTCTTGAAGACAAGGATTTCCTGGCTGTCATGTCCTCTGATCTTTTTTTTTTTAGTACAACACACAGGGCATTTTCTCCTTAAAGTCTCTTTGAATTTGATGCCATCTGTATGTCTCCTGGTTTTTCTAACAGTATGCTTTTTCCTCCCTCCCTCCCTCTCTCCCTCCCTCCCTCCATATATTTTTATTGATTTCAGAAAGGAAGAGGGAGAGGGAGATAGAAACATCAGTGATGAGAATCATTGATTGCCTGCCTCTTGCACGCCCCCTACTGGGGATCCAGCCCACAACACAGGCATGTGTCCTCGACTGGAATTGAACCTGGGACCCTTCAGTCCACAGGTTGATGCTCCATCCACTGAGCCAAACCAGCTAGGGCTCTTCTTCTTTTTTTTAATCCTCACCTGAGGATATACTTATTTACTTATTGATTTGAGAGAGGGGGTGGAGGGGAAAGAGAGAAATATTGATGTAAGAGAGAACCATTGATTGGTTGCTTTCCGTACATACCCCTGACTTGGAATTGAACTTGCCACCCTTCGGTATATGGGATGACACTCCAAACAACTGAGCCATACCAGCCAGGGCACACTATGCTTTTTCCTAACACATTTTTCACAATACTTTCTCCCTGGATTATCACTTTCTTTTACCTCCTGACCAGTAGATATCCACACTGTGAATCTTGAATAGTTCATTGATCCAAGCTATGCATTAGAAATACCGTGGCACTTAAAAAACGTCAGATTCTCTGAGGGTTGAGGCCTGGATTTGTAAGAAACCCTCTGGTGATTCTGGTACTGGGCTATGGTTGCAGGGGCTATTCTTGGACCTATTTCGTCTTCCCTTATTACTCTCTCGCTTAGCAAATTCATGTATTTGGACCCTAAATATTATCATGCTAAGGTACAGTGGGTCCTTGGGTTACGTCGGAGATCCATTCCTACAGAGTGACATAACGCGATTTTCGCTGTAAGTTGGAACGCAGCTACATAAGCACCTACATCACTCACATGGAGCACATCCACAGCAGTAATGAAGCGAAACAGTAAAAAAAATCTAAAAGAAAGATAACAATTCCTGACCTTTACTTGTGGTAAATAAATAATAAAAAACATAAAGTACATATGTGCATACATTGAAATAACGGATTTTTTTTTTATTATAAATAAATGGGAGATAGCGATGTAACCACGAAACAATGTATGTCAAGTCCGACGTTATCTGAGGACTGCCTGTAATTGTTCACTAGTTCTGGATTATTATCAGAAAAAATAATTATGTGGCCATGTTTGGAAAAGATTAAACAGAGAGGTTATTTTTGGAAAGACCTCTCAAGGTCACATACATACTTCATACTGCTATGACATACATACATACTGTTATTCTCTCTCTATATATATATCTATCATCTATCATTTATCATCCCTCTATTATCTATCAATCATCTATCTATCAATTTATTATCTATCTATCTATCTATCTATCTATCATCTATTTTAATCCTCACCAAGGACATGCTTAGAGAGAGGAAGGGAGGGAGGGAGAGAGACATCGATGTGAAGAGAAACTGTCTGGGAGGTCAAGCCCCAACTCAGGTGTGTGACCTGATAACAGCTGCTCTTTGGTGCCTAGGAAGATGTTCAAATAACAGAGCCACTCTGGCTGGGCCACTGCTCTGACATTGAAAGCCCTCTTTTATAAAACGGTTGTTTGCATCCAAACTCATCTCCTACCTCCTATAATCCACTTTAAACATCACTGCCAGGTATCAGCATTAAGGCATAACTCTACTCTTGACATTGCCCTCCTAAAAAATCTTCAGTTACCTTTGGATTAGGGCCAACCTTAAATTTCTTACTCTGGTATTCAAGGCCTTGTAAGATCAGGCCTGAACCTTTGCAACTTGCTTTTGTCTTTCATTATATGATAAAAAAAAATGTATATCCCTGGCTGGTTTGGCTCAGTGGATGGAGCATCAGCCTGTGGACTGAAGGGTCCCAGGTTCGATTCCGATCAAGGGCACAGGCCTGGGTTGCGGGTTCAATCCCCAGTGGGGGCATGCAGGAGACAGCCGATCCATGATTCTCTCTCATCATTGATGTTTCTATCGCTTTTCCTTCTAAAATCAATAAAAATATTAAAAAAGAATGTATAGATTTTGAAGTCAGACATATTTGGATTGATACTATATTCTACCTTGGGCAAGTAATTTAAATCCTGCAAGTTTCATTTGCTTATAACTGCAAGTAAGATAATATAGCTTCCACTTACAAAGGTTATTTGGACAAGTTGATCCGTCTTACACCCTATACAGAAGTACTTGCTATCTCCTACTAAAAACAGTGGTGCTGAGAATTCAGTATGCATCATTGTAGTGGGGTACTGCTTACAAAAGGAGATGTCTATACTTTGATCTGGATTTGACAGGTCTGTGTGTGGACTAGGTAGGTCTCTAGAACGACACTGTGCAATAGATGCTAGCTACATGTGGCTACTGAGCACATGCAGTATTGAAAGTCTGAAATGAGGTGTGCTGTGAGGGTAAGATGCCCAACTTGAAGACGTATGAAAGGAACAATTCAAAATATATCATTAACAATTTTTTAATTGATTATATGCTATAGTGATATTTTGGCTATATCAGGCTAAACAAAATTTATTATTTACATTCATTTTACCTGTTTCTTTTTTTTATTTTTAATCCTCATGGGAGGGTATTTTTTCCATTGACTTTTAGAGAGAATGGAAGGGAGGATGGGGGAGGGACCGAGGGAGGTACCAGAAAATTTAAATGACACATGTGCTACACATGATATTTCCACTGGACAGCACTGTCCTAGAATGTGCTTTAATTATTTTAAAAATTTATCTTTATTGTTGAAATTTTTAACAAGTTCTTAGATCACCTTTTGAAAAACAATATATAAAATTCTGAGCTCTATAAAAGAATAATTGATGCCTTCATATATCTTTATGTCCCCAGTGTTCTAAACATTGTGGGCAGTTATCTGTACAGTACTAATTGAAGTTAGATGCACTTTAAATTTTAAGCCATCAAAAATTTTATAAAATATTTTATAAAAATATTTCATTAGAATTTCTGCATTTGTTTTTTCCCTCAATTCCTAATTATTTCTGAATTACATCTCTTAGGTAAAATAAAAATTGAAACTATTTGTTCCCAAATCATAAAGATAGTTTATTTTCTAAAAGAACTGTGTTTTTTTCTTTTCTAAAAATATAATTATTGATTTCAGAGAGGAAGGAAGGGGGAGAGAGAGAGATAGAAACATCAATGGTGAGAGAGAATCACTGATCTGCTGCCTCCTGCACGCTCCCTACTGGGGATTGAGCCCACAACGTGGGCATGTGCTCTTGACCAGAATCGAACCCAGGACCCTTCAGTCCACAGGTTGATGCTCTATCCACTGAGCCAAACAAAATTGTGGACTATTATTGTACTCAAATTCTTCATTTAAAACTAGTGGTTAACACTAAGCCAGGAACAAATGCTAATTTTTATAGCAGAGTAATAGGGCCAGAAGAGAAAAAAAAAAGAGAGACATATCTGGGAAGGAGGTCTCTATTTAGGGACAAATGGGGAGAAAATGGCTGACCACTCTAGAAGTAGAGAGCTAGGTCATTAAAAGAGATACAATTAGACATATGTAAGTTAATGTTAGGATGCAGAATAAACTTGACTTTAACAACTGTTAGAAGAGAAACAGTCACAAAATTAGAAATACCTCTTAAAGGTGACTTGGTATTAATCACTGATGATTTCCCCCCTTACCTCATTGCCACGTTGCTGCCATCAATAACGATCGGTCTCAGGTTTTCTCCATCATCGGTGACAATCTCTTGCATCGGAGAATCAGACCGCTGAGACTCCAGGGAAGACGTTTCCCGCATGATACTGTTCACTGTATTAACTGTTTGCTCAGCCTCACTTTTATTTCCAAGTTTGACGAGTTCTCCCAAAATATCATTGATTAAAGCGTCGGTACCAAGTTTATTCAGCACAAGCTGAACTTGTTCTTCAGAATAACCTAACTTAAGTGCAAACTCCAGTTTCGTTTGGTATTCTCGCACCACGTCAGGGGGTTTCTTCACTTCCTTGGATGTGGTCTGGGGCTCTTCGGGTGTCAAGTCTTGTAAGATTTCACTGCCTTTGAGGACATGAGGCTCTAAACAGGGAGACCTACATAGCTGTCTGTGAGTCTTGGTTAATAAGCATGGCTCTACCGAAACGCTACTCAGTTGTTCTGACTCATGATCAGAATTTGTGCTTTCTTCAGAGTCACCGGAGCTCGCGTTCTCTTCAGACACCTCCTTTCCTGCCTTCCCGGAATTAACTTTATCCATTGTTGGTTTTTCTACCATTGGCCAAGGTACAGATGTGCTTAAATGTGGGTCAGTGCTCTCCACACAAAGGTGGCCCAGGTCGTGCCCCAGATGATCCTTCAAGCCCATGAAGCTGTTCCGTGTACCTGACTCCACTTTGCTGCTTTGTCTGTATTCCTGAATGCAAAGCACCCCGTATTCCTAGAGGAAAATGTAAAATATTTAGAATTTAATATTTGTTTCATTTGTCTCAATATACAAGTGGAAAGGAGAATTACCAAACTATAAATACCTATGTTCGTTATGTTAAGCCCGTATTCTCTCAGCCCTCACCACCCTTGCCAAGATAGCCTTGTTTTGCAAATGAAGTTAGAAATGAGAAAGGCCATGGGATCCCTCCAAGGTAACAAAGTAATAAGTACTGAACCGTATTTTTTACCAATTTTTGTCTGACTCTAAAACTCCTATTCTTCTCACTAAATCATGCTGCTTCTCAACCAGGATGGGAGAGATTTTTTTTAACTGTTAGAAAGGCCTATGTATGTTTCTAGAGTGACATATAGAATACTATCAAAAAGCATGTTTTAGATATGCTATGACAGTTTATGTACATTTAAAAAGATAATTCATAAAAAATTGTAAAAATTCTTTTAAAGAGAAAGCCATGTGGAAAGGAAAAAAACACACACACTAATTTATAATTGTAAAAGTATCATTAATTCTAAAATTAATAATTTAAACAATCTAAAGACATTTCAAAAATGATTCCAGTACTGAGTTGAAAGAGCACAGATTCAGCAACAGCCAATATGAAATTAAATAATTATAAAGTCAATTATATTCCATTTAAGAGATAGTTTGCCCTAATAATCTTATTTTGTAAATACTAAACACAGCAACAGGATGCAATTTTTAATGTTTTGCTGCCCTTATTTAGCTCCAGGGACACTGGAGTTTATTTCATTCCAGGAAGTGGGGAAAAGCTCTTTTAGTCTATACACATTTATAGAAAGCAGAGAAAATATTTCACATAAAATTAGCAGTAACGCTGGCCAATTACTCAGTGGTTAGAGCATCAGCCTTCAGACTGAAGGGTTGTCGACTCGATTCCTGGTCAAGGGCACGTACTCGCTTGCAGGTTCCCCAGCCCTAGTAGGGACACATGGGGGAGGTAACCAATCAATGTGTCTCACGACAGTGTTTCTCTCTCTCCCCCCTCATCCCTTCTTCTCTCCCACTTGCTCTAGAAATCAATGAAAAAAAAATTCTCGGGTGAAAATTAAAAAAAAAATCAGCAAATAATTATGTACATTGAACAAATGTTAATTTCTTGAATTTTATAGGAGAAAATATTCCTATATCATATCAGATAACTAATTAACCATTATCTGCATTTAACAATAAAATCATCTTTTCTCCTACTTTCCCCCTATAAAATTGCTATTACTGTTTAAAATGCTTCTGCTGCTTTAGCATTTCCCTCAGAGTCTATTGGGAATAATTGTTACTTCTCTACTAGGAACAGGTTAGCAAAATAAAATTATTTTCTCTTGTGCTTCATTGGAAGAACTGTATTTACATCAGTAGTTTACTTATTAAGGCAATCTCAGTGTATACCCATGGATATTGTAAGCCAGTGGCAGCTGAATCTGAGACTGTCATAAAACATCTATTTATATAACCTAAAAAAAGATACTGGAAAAACATTTAATTCTAAAGCTCTTTAACATCTTATTTACACTAGAAAGGAGCTATTATATAAATGTTAAAAGAAAACGCTATTTTCTAAGTCCCACATTGAACGCATACTTGGTGAACTTACCAGTGCAAAATATTGCTACACAATGAAATAAATTATATTAATGATGGTAAATACTAGAGAGGAGAACATGGAAATCTTTCACTTGATACAATACACTTAAAATTCCTTCAGTGTAGAACTCCTGCATACTTACACAGGAGTTTTTTCAGATTTTACCCCTTGAGAAGACAGTAATTTTAATATCACTGTTCTACTAATGTAGCACTCATTAGTTTTAAAGAAACATTAAACTCTCCTGGCTCCTGAACGTACAACTGATAGAAATATTCCTTAGGAGAGCTCCACATACATCTGCTCCAGGATGAGGCTGTATCCATTTCAGTTTTTTTTCTATTAATATGGATATTCATGAACCATATTATTTAGAATTAAAGAAACTTTGGAACCAAATCTTTACACTCACTGATTTATTAACTACTGTAATACACTGACACCATGAAGCAAGTACCAAATCACCAACAGCATCCTAATAAAAGGGTATAGTTAAAAGAAAAACCTGCACTGTGGCCTTCGTAGAGCTCCCACCAAAAGTATTTTAAAAGAGGAAAACCTACTGGAAGCTGGGCTGCCTGGCAACCAGAAGCTGGTTGCTAAGCTGCACTCCTTTAACATGCCATCCTGAAGGCTAGCACAGTGAAAGCATAATTTGGTTTGAACAAAAGCCTATAAAAGAGACTGGGACTTAAGTGCGTCTGGTTTACCCTCTGAGAACAATGCAGCTGCCAAACCAATCTGGAAGCTCCGACATCATTGTTCTGTAAACCCCACAATCTGCTCTGACTGCAGGAAGTGTAGTTAATGGGCAACAGTTTTTATCTCCCCTGAAAAGTTTGGGTTTTGCAGAAGTGCTGTTGTGAGATAATTCTTCAAGATCATAATTCACTGACCAAATCTCTGAATTGAACTAGGAAATATAATTTTAATTTTGAGCAGTGTTTTTGTTATGGACTGTTTCAAACAAGATAAATACTTATAAAATATACAGCCAGTGGGGAAAATGAGAATGAAATGTTATGTTTACAGCATAAATAAAATTCTTGATTTTTCAAAGAAACAAAACCAGATACTATAGTTTTTAAACTGAAAATTAGTCACCCTAAAATGTACTTAAATCTTTATTAATCACCTTCAGTCTAATATAAAAAAGTACTGATGATACTATGTAAATCTGGTATGTAATTATATTATATACATAGAGAGAAAAAATGGGATTATCAGTTGTTTGCTTCTTACAATATTAAACCAGATAAAACTCATTTGCATATGAATGCATTTAGTGAATACCATACACCTTCAACTTGTGATAAATCATGTAATTTATATGTACTCTTTAAACCAAAAGTTTGAAATAATTGGACTAATATTAGTTTTTAAAAAATAAATATTTATTGATTTCAGAGGGAAAAGAAGAG
>NW_006288719.1:325466-335184 GCF_000327345.1 Myotis davidii
TTAGCCCACAACCCAGGCATATGCCCCAACTGGGAAATGAACTGTGACATCTTGGTTCATAGGTCGATGCTCTACCACTGAGCCACGTAGGCCAGGTGGGCAAATATGATTTTTAATATTAAGGATAAATGTAAGCTTGATTTAACCTACTTTAAAAAAACACATTTGATTTTGTTGCAAAATAATGTTTCTTTTAAAAGATTTGTTTTTAACTTTTTTTCACACTGACAGGCCTCTCTTCATTGGTTACTTCAGAGAAAGTTATTCAATATCATCTTAAATTAAACAGTTATATCATTTTTAGTATCTATAAATCAATAGACTAAATATGAACTAGTACAAATAAGGTCAACTGAGTTCATTTGCCAGCCCTATAAACTGCATTTACTCTCTCTGCATAATACAAATCTGAAATAATCTGATTTGTATTGAACTGGATGGTAAAGATTTGTGTGTTTTTTTAGACTTTAATCTCTAAAATGCTTCCTTACTCACTTGAAATTAGTAAAGGTAGTAAAGGATTGCCCTAACTTAATATTGGCACTTTAAAAAAAAAAGAATTTAGCAATATCTTGAAATCTTTCAAAAACTGAAATACTAAGATTTAAAATCTGATAAAAATATTTTCATATGCTGCAGTACTTGCCAATCTAACATAATGTGTAAAAATTACAATTAAAAGAAATCTTACGATAAAGAATGGTATATGATCTTTTTGTTTAATGCCTTAAAAATGATCAATATAATTTTGAAAAAGAAAAGATAGCAAAGACTCTAATAATGTCACAAAAGTTATTACATGTAAGGTAATAACTTTTACCTTGTAAGGTCAGCTTTGTATGGCCTATTGTTGCCGCACACCCCTCGTTAATACACATGCTGCCCAGGGCAGACCCCAAAAGTGACATCAACTTGCTTATCTTAAAAACCTGGATGCAGGGTGCTGAGGTTGGCTTGCATCTGCCTGGCCAACTAATTGTGAGCTTTCTGGCCTATGATTGGCTCAAAAACAAAAAGCTATACTAAAGAATAGCCTCAACTTTTTGGGTCTAAAATATTGGTAAGTATTGGTTAATTTGTTGAAAGACAATAAAAAGAGGAAAAGAGATGATGACACTAATATTTTAAAAACAAAGGTTTAAGGGTTTACAAACAATTAATTTTATCAAGTAAGTTCACTAAAGTACAGTGTAATAAGTCAAAACAAGTTTTGTGCAACTTTGTTCCAAATGACTCATCTGAAATGCATAATTTAGACAAAACTAACTTCAAGGTAAGGTAATAGAATATATTTTCTCCTTAATTTCTACACCATTTATTAACTTTTAAGTTTTGTATTTACTCAAGTGCAACATATATAAATAACTTTAATCAACTCTGAACTAAAAAGGGTAATTTTCCTCAGTTCATTAAGCAGCAACATAGAGTTTATATTCTGATAGTTATAAAAACAATCCAAGAAATATGGCTTAAGTTTTAAGCTTTCTATCAGGAATCCATTATAACTGGCCTTTGCATACTATACTCATGAACACAAGGAGTATTAGGCAAAAATATAATTGTCTGAAAACAGATTTCTATACTGATAAAGCTATAGATTCCCTTCAGAAATTGTATTGGCAATGAAAACAATTTTTCTTGCTAAATGCCTAATAAGTGAAAAAGCAAATAATACTATTTGTTGAAAAAAACCAAAATTTTCATAATTTTGTAGATGATGAAGAACTATAACTAATATTTTAATGGCCAAAACAAAACAAAACTTTATCTTAGCAAGTTGATGCCTTTAGTGAAATTTTCTGAAAATTCTCATTAGATGACTTGGATAATCCTAAAATCTTCTTCTCAAATCAAATGTAAAATTTGTTTTGTATTCTAAAGAGCCTCATATTAATCAGGAATATTAAACCATAAACTTGTTAAATCAATTTATTTGTTTGTAATGTAAAGTTACAAAGCCATAAAGTGGGTTCTGGTTGTTATCCAAAAAGTAATACTAAGAGAACAATAAAAATAAAATAATGAATATGTAATAAATACCTACTGCTGTAGTCTCTGTGTATTTAATTACCATTGTATTTCAGTGAGTGCTGTTGTCTGTGTCCCTCTAGCTAACAAAGGAGGGATGTCCCTTTGAACAGATTGGTTAATGCTCTAGGGCAACAGATGTCTACTGGAGCTGCAGGAGACCAGCAACTGGTGGCCTGCCCATCTTCTGAAAACTTTCAATAGTCGTATGCATATGTTCACACAATAGGGCATGTGGTAGAAGTGAAAACCTCTTTTTAACCCTGTAAGCTCTCTCTTTCTCTCCCAACTGAGAGAAGAAAGTCTTTGTCCCCCCCCCCCGTCTCCATAACAGAACTCTTGAAAGCAACAGTTCTTGAAATGACATCTTCAATCTAATATCTGAAACTAGGGCAAGGAAAGAAAAAAGATGGGATGAAGAAATCAGTAATTCTATGTGGATACTGAAACTTCTGACCAAGTAACAAGATGCTTAATCATCACATTTAAAACAAGCTGTTTGAAATATCGATCCGTCTCCCCAAGCTAGGTTTTTAAGGCAATGGAAAAATCGATCAGATCTTACTATTATTTTACAGCACCTAGGTCTGACAATGACACAATAAGAAACATCAGATTGTGACAAGATAAAAATCTAAATTTGTTGTTTACGGAAATATCAGAACATGTTATAACTTATCTTTAAGTACCAAATGATTACATGCCACGCCTCACACCTGGCAAATGCTCATGGAGCAGTTAATTATAAAACTCCAGAATTATAAAAATGTGAAAAAACCTGCTTCACATATTTTACAGAAAGAACTCAATTTTCTGGTATTTCGGCACTATGTAGTAAATTGTAGGCTTTCATTTGAGGTGCTTTCTATCCTTTACAGAGTTCAAGTTAATACTTTGAATATTTACTAAAGTTTAACTTCCAAGGCAGGAAGTAGCACAGATACTCACGTTAGCAGGAAAATACAAAGACACTGGCTTCTGTAGCAGCTTCAGCAGTAACTCCTTAACACAGTTTTAGCTGCAGACTTCCAGGCAGGCAAGAAAAACAATGAATGGTTGAACAGATGGACGGGCAATGTCTTTGCTTAACCTACTACCGGGTGGAATAACAGCCAATCATAGGCCAGAAAGCTCACAATTAGTTGGCCAGGCAGATGCAAGCCAACCTCAGCACCCTGCATCCAGGTTTTTAAGATAAGCAAGTTGATGTCACTCTTGGGGTCTGCCCTGGGCAGCATGTGTATTAACGAGGAGTGTGCGGCAACAATAGGCCATACAAAGCTGACTGGTAGGCAGCTGCTCTCTGAGAGCAGTCATTAGGGAGCAGGCTGCCAACAAGAAACACCTGGCTAGGGCAGGCCAGCTTTTCCTCCTTGTTTAGAATGCATGGAACAAAGAAACCGGTTACATTTAAAGGAGTAAAAGTTGCATGTTCCCAAAAAGTTGAGGCTATTCTTTAGTACAGCTTTTTGTTTTTGAGAACGAAAGAAAATGATGTGTGTCAAAGTAGCAATTAACGACTGCAGCAATCCCTTTGCAGTAATAATTGAGTTACTGGTGAAATGAGACAGATTATAATAAAACTATTTCCCTGGAAATACTGGGAGGTCTAAAATATTGGTAAGTATTGGTTAATTTGTTGCAAGACAATAAAAAGAGGAAAAGAGATGATGACACTAATATTTTAAAAACAAAGGTTTAAGGGTTTACAAACAATTAATTTTATCAAGTAAGTTCACTCAAGTACAGTGTAATAAGTCAAAACAAGTTTTGTGCAACTTTGTGCCAAATGACTCATCTGAAATGCACAATTTAGACAAAACTAACTTCAACCTAAAATCACCAGGACAGCCCATCTTACGTATGTCAGAGGGTAGTGTAAAATTATTTTATGATGGATACTAGTGAAAGCAAAACCTTTAAACCTGTTAAAAGTGTTTGTACTTAATAAAATTTGTAAGATGTAATATTCAGATTCCAGTTCAGCAAATAGTTAACTTTATAAAGAAGAAATATTGTGGTATTTTTGAAGGATATAAAAGTCTACAAAACCCAGCCCCCTCAGTGAGGAAGCTTGTTATCCCTGATTTATGTTTCAGACTGTAGTATTTACAATGCTGGGGACTACTTGCTTCTGAGGCTGCATAAGTCATATCTTGAGTGGCCTCTGATGATGAAAAAAATTCAATAAAAATGTAAACACCATCGGATGTTGTGAGACGATTTCCCTACTACGGAATAAGGAAACCTGGGGCTGTCCTGCTCCCTACTTATGTGATACAGCGTGTGCACACGCACCTGCACACACCTGAGCACCTCCTTTTCATTCCAGCGCAAATTAAAAGAGCAAAGGCCAGAAGGTGCTCTGACAATTTCCTGACACAGGCTGACCTATGCAGAACCTCGGCTTTTCCCTCATGCACTTAGTCATGGACTCTAAAGACACAAAATTCGGTTAGGGCCCCAAACAGTCAAAATCAATCTTGCCTTTCACACACATATACAGAGGCGACTCATAATTAAAATCATTTGTGCATACTTGGACAATATCATATTGGTTGGGACTCTTGGCCATATCCTTATTGTGCCACCAAAGTATAAATAAGCTCTTCTCTCTGTACACAATAAGAGGAAGATGTACTCTATATGGTTAAAGTTTTCAGTTATCTCACTGAGAGCATTCCTTATGCCTACTAAAGGCCTAGAAATTATTGTTTCCAGAAAAAAATGGAAATATAAAGTATGACACAGTAGTTCACCATTTGTCTGTAGATATTTTCCTCAAAAGAGCTTGAAGGTATGCCACCTCAAAAATGTCAGGAAAGTTAAAAATCTGAAAATATTTTTTAACTAAATGAGATTATTGGGTTCTGAATGACAAACTAATTTTTAAAGCAAGAACCATTGTTTTCTCTCTGCCAAGGGCTCCAGTTATGCTTCTGCAGTAGTTAAGTCCACAGTCTAAATTCATAGGCCCACTCAAAATAGGTTCTAATATTCTATAGTTTACTGCAAATTATAAAGTGATTACACAGAATTTAGTTTTTATATATTGGGTAAGCACATGAAATGTAAAGAAATGAAGAAAATAAGAATTATCTTTTTTTTAATTTCCTTTTTGGGGGGTATGCTGCTACTTCTTTTTGCAATTGCATGAGTATCAACCCTGAAAGGGGGAAGAAAGATAAATAAGGCCGCTAATATGGTTTAGTAAATGTACTTCTGGTAAAACTGAGTTTGATTTTAAAATATAAGAATGAAAAATATAACATATTCATCCAAAGCAGTTAAAACTGAAACCTAATAAAACTGAAACTATGCACTGACTGGAGAGATCAATGTTTACAGTCAATATTTATGAATTCAGATTGCAAACTTTTTCTTTTGTGTATAAAAAGGAAACTCTTTAGTATGAATACACAGCCTTCTTTCCCTTGGGTTCTCTTTCTTCTCTTCATCCCTTGCTACTATAGTTACTATTTTATAGCTTTAATTCAGGAGGAGGAGGATCCTCTCGCTAATTCCTGCCACTGTGAACACAAAGAAGGAGAGAGAAGGAAGAGCTCAGCAGGCAGCCTGATCTCCAGCACTGATTAAGCTTTCGCCAACAGCAAATAAAGGCGGTGATCTGAAAAAGCTCATCAGACCCTGCCCTGGTATTTAGACTATCTGTGCTGCTACTGGATAACGTTAAGCACATTACAACATCTGTAGGTGAGAAGACGGCCCTGGTCGGTCTCTCTTAGTCACACTTCCCTAGTCCACTTTCCACCGCAGAGCGGGTACAAACAGCTGCTGGCTCAGCCTGGTCACCGCAGTAAATGACTGTGCAGTTTCCCAGAAGAAACAAGGAAACAAGGTAGTGTCTAACATCTGAAACTTCAACTATGTGACAAGACCTTGTAGGCTTGCTGAAGTCTGAACGTGAAACTCCTGAGCTTTGATGCTAATGTTTGGAATCCATTCTCCGTCAGTGATCCAAGCCATCTTCCTGGTACCTGCCTCCTAATGCGGGTTCGTTCCCCTTTAATATACTAGTACAATCTCTTTAAGTCTAACAATAACACTATAGAGTATAGAAGATTATTACATCAAGTTTTACCAATTGTCCTCCAAAAAATTAAAAGGTTAAAAACTTATTTTTGAGAGTTACAAACACCCAGCCCAAACAATCCTTTTATACACATGATGTAAAAGAAGGGCGCAGAATCAATCAGGCACCAACTCTAATCTCTAGATTACCCTATTTAGGAAGTCGGATGGACCATGACAGCTTTAATATATTTTATTTTCTTCGGGCCTTGCTTACTTTTGCTTCTTAAGTTACCTCTTCCTTGAGCAGCCCCTAGTTACGGTACATCCCTGCCAAAGTAACTTTCACTGACACCAACCACTCTCATGCTTAAAGACAGTCTCAGTAGCAAACCATGAGTCTGATCCTCTGCTTGGCTGTTAAGGTTCTTTCTACAACCTGGGCCCCTCCTGGCCCTGTGATCGCTACCCCCCATTTCACTGAAGGGGAAGGTAGCCAGGTGAAGTCACCCTGTGTGTTCCCTGGCACTGCCTCACCCACACAGATCACCTCTGCTGTTCTAAGCCCAGCTCAGGGTTTATTTTCCCCATAAAAACCTTCTTGGACTAGTTCAGTTTTTATTGATGCCCAACTCCTGTAACATGAAGAGTCCATACTGCACAACATTAGCACTTATTGATGAATCAGGCTGGAACCTTCTTGAGGGCAGAGCCATTTACTCACCCATAATCCACACAGAAAAAACCGATGTGCAGCAATATGCTGACATTTAGAAGGCATCGGAGTGAAAAACAAGACCAGTAAAACAACAGGTTTCTGCCAACAGGGATGCAGGCCTTCACAGAAACAAATCGCTCCCCTGCTAGATTTTCTCCCTCTTTTGTGACCAGGTGAGCTTATCAAAGAGCCCTCAGCTGTTTGCAATGCTCGGTAGCCCTGGTTCTGCCACTGGGGCTGCCTGCGCCATTCCAGGCCGCTGTGAGCCAACCCTCTCGATGACAGAGAGCTTTTCACACAGTCTCCTTCGCTGGCTTCCACTTCCCACCCAGAGTGGTGTCTATTGGAGTAACATTCGGCCTTTGCCTCCTCACCTAGGATGACTGATCTGATGGGAAAGTCTGGGAAGAGGAGCTGTGAGAGCAAAGCCCACCCCTTACTCACATACTTCGCACTGGGGTCTGCCCAGGTGCAGGTAAGTGCACGGTTGCTTTGCTCTCCAGCACTGCCTAAGGTGGAGTGGTTAAATCTTTCTAACTTGGAGGTTCAATGTAACTAAGCCAGCCGTGGGCAAACTACAGCCTGAAGGCCGGATCCTGCCCGTTTGAAATGAATAAAACTAAAAAAAAAAAAAAAAAAAAAAAAAGACCGTACCCTTTTATGTAATGATGTTTACTTTGAATTTTTATTAGTTCACACAAACACTCCATCCATGCTTTTGTTCCGGCCCTCCGGTCCAGTTTAAGAACCCATTGTGGCCCTCGAGTCAAAAAGTTTGCCCACCCCTGAAGCTCTTTATGCTGTGATCTTAAGTCATGGTCTACAATACTTTTATCAGAAAAAGACCTGCAATTTTGATGTCCATCTGCTTGGCTCCTTTATCTATTTCTCAATGGGTTCAAACCTAAGGCAGGAAAAAGACCCACTCAAACAATATTCAACAATAAAAAGTTTTGTTATAAAGAACTACTTAGGGGAAAAAACATGATAAAAGGATTCAGATACATGAACTCTGATAAGACTACTTTTTAAAAAAATATATTTTTTATTGATTTTTTACAGAGAGGAAGGGAGAGGGACAGAGAGTTAGAAACATCGATGAGAGAGAAACATCGACCACCTGCCTCCTGCACACCCCCTACTGGGGATGTGCCAACAACCAAAGTACATGCCCTTGACTGGAATCGAACCTGGGACCTTTCAGTCCACCGGCCGACGCTCTATCCACTGAGCCACACCGGTTAGGGCAAGACTACTTTTAAAATACATATAAAGTTAAGAAAAACAAAATTCTGTAATAAAGAAAGAAGATAATGTTCCTCAAAATAAAAATTCTTAGGGTTTGATTTTAAAAAATCTTTCAGTGTCCTATCACTAAGAGCAGACAACTCTCAACTATCTTTAGGGTTCAGAGACACATACTAAATAAATGCACAAAAACTGCATTTCTTCCCAGTGGTCTAAAAACAAAGGAAATTTTCTATAGTCATTTTCAGTGACAATATGACCCATATTCTTAGACTTCAAATATTTCCCAGTGATTAGCTTTCCATTCAGCATTTTAAAAAATTCATTAAATAAGTCTTTAAACAGATTATCTTAAATTCCTATGAAACTAGTAAATACTCAAGGAACAAGGAATCTTAGAAAAGATCAGTGGATACAAATCACATCTGAAATGCTGTGTAATAGGATGCTGAACAGCTAATATATGAGGAAGTAGTGGAGAGACAATTCCTGAGAAAAAAAGGCATACATGATTTTACAAGAAGTAGAAAGCACATGATATCATCCATGTTAACAAACACAGTTATATTAAGCACAACTGAACCTCTGAGGAAAAACGGACCCAAAATATGTAATTTTATATAAAACATATACAAGACATTCTCAGAATTACATCACAACTGAGTGGTAGTTAAATGACACTTTATCTCGTCTGGTAATGGCAGTATTAACATCATCATCGAAGCCTAGTCAGAACTCCTCTCGTCTGAGCCACGGCACTTAATCTTCCCCTATGACATTCCCCACTTTCTGCCGGGTATGTGCTGATATCTGCACATCACACCTTCAGGCTGTGCATCATGCAAGCTGAGGGTGGTGCATGTCTTGTTCTTTAAATATTAAATAATTCTGCTTAGCAAACTAACTCAAAGCTGCTTGACCAAAAGCATTGCTAAAGTGAAATGGACAGATTTAGGCTATGAAGAATAATTGCACTAGGTAGAACTAAAACAGGGCCCTCTCATTAGGTCTGTCTGTTCTTGCTAATGGTCAAGAAGAGAGCGTAATAGTAGCATGTGAATATTAAATGGAAAGGAACTCAGGAAAACATAAAGCATGCTATACAGCAAATAATACAAAAGGAACTGCAAACCATCTATCACCCAATAAAAGTTCTGTTCATTATAAATTTGATCTAAATATGAATCCTTATTAATGGTCAAGTCACAAAATAGTTTCTTATATACCAATTCTTATAAGATGGGAAAACAAAATGCTTGAGTTAATACTTCCAATGGCCCTCATATTACTGATTTTAAATCACTGCACACTACTGATTTTAGATAACTGTCCTGGTGTGCAAGACACGGGAAAACACGAAGAGGCTGACAAAAAGAACGCTTGTTAGAAAAAATGCTCAGTGAAATTAGCACAAAAGTGTATGAAAAAAATTTTTCTTCATAGTGTTCCATTCATACTAGAAAGAGAAATAATAATTCAGACATTAAATTTGTTATTCTGGCCTGGCCAGTGTGGCTCCGTGGTTGAGCATGGACCTATGAACCAGGAGGTCACAGTTTGATTCCTAGTCAGGGCACATGCCTGGGTTTTGGACTCGATCCCCAGTAGAGAGTGTGCAGGGGGCAGCCCATCAGTGATTCTCTCTCATTATTGATGTTTCTATCTATCTCTCCCTCTCCCTTCCTCTCTGAA
>NW_006288719.1:336247-350871 GCF_000327345.1 Myotis davidii
TGTCAGCTCTCCTACTGTAAACAAGTGTCTTAAAAAGGATTATTTAGTGCTAACTTTTTGCATTTTTGTGCTTTTTGTGGGTGAATTTGCTGTTTAAATGCTCCCAAGTGCTCAAGTACTATCTATTAATTGCAAGAATGCTGTGAAGTGCCTAAAGGAGAAACTATGTATTAGGCAAGCTTTGTTTAAGACATAAGTTACAGTGCTGTTGGTTGTGAGTTCAATGTTAATGAATCAACAGTATATATTAAATAAGGTGTCTTTAAACAGCAATACATGTACAAGGTTATGTGCTGATTGGTCCATGGAAATGTTTTGACATGAGGCTAAATCCTGTGTTTCCTGTAGGAGCAATGGTTCAGTATTTGTAGCAACTTTACAGAACAGAACTACAATGAAAACAAGAATCGGCTGTAATTGTTCCCTCTTCAGACCTCATAGAGATCTTACCTGCAATTTTTAATACCAGTTTTGTTTGGCAACTGGGACCCTCCTAGGGCCCTGCACTGAGACTACAGCAAGAACAAAGCAAGTGTCCTTCCCTCACCAAGCTTTCGGTGTAAGGTGGGGTGGGGTGGGGGAGAGGGAGAGAATATAAACAATAAATATACATCAGGTGATGGTCAATGCTAAAGAATCTTTGAATCATGGAAGTCTACCCTGGTAAGGCAATGTTTGTGCAGACACCTAAATGAAGTGAAAGGAAGTATATAACAGGAAGAGGGAGGACTAAGTACAAACCCCTGAGATGAGAGTGTTCATGGATCAGCAAGGTGGCCAGTATGACTGGCAGCAAGTGAGCAAGGGGATGAGGCAGAAAGGTAAGGTCACGAAAGCCCAGGACAGGTAGAACTCTGAAGGGCAATGCTTCCCAAACTTTACGTGGCATCTGAAGATCTGAGGACCTTGAGGATTCTGACTCAGGAAGACTGGGGTGGGTCTGAGATTAACGCATTTAACAAGATCACAGCTGATGCTGTTGCTATTGGTCCATGGACTCTACTTTGAGTAGCAAGGTTATAGGTCAAACTTGGCTTTTATTCTGAGATGGGAAACCTTTGGAGGGCTTTGAGCAGATGGAGTGATATCACCCTATTTTATACTAATGTCTAATAAGCTTGACCTACTTCCACACTTCCAATTGTGTTACATCGATCTTTACCTATTTCCGTGCCAACACTGTATATTAATAACTGTAGATTTATAATATGTTGGGTACCTTGCATGTGCAAATATTCTATCATTAGTTTTTCTCATTTTTATATTATTACCGTGGATGTTTGTGTATGTACAAGCTTTCAAGTACTTTAGAATTGTTTTGACAAGTTTTAACCAAAAAGTTGTTGGGAGTTTGACAGGGACTGCACTGCAGTAATACCTGCTTAGAAAGCACTGCTGATTAAACAAGAACAATTTATTAACATTTTCTCTATCTTTCAATAGTTATTTAGATTTCTTAATGGGGACTTAGGAATTTCTTATTTAACTTGTATTAAAAACATTCTGCTTTTGTTCTTGCTGCTGTGAATGGAGGGTTTTTCTTTCCCCGTTGTATTTTCTATCTGGTTATTGTTGGTATCTAAAAAAATTATTCCCATTCTTATTCCTGTACAAACTTCAGTGACTTCGGTATTTCAGTTCACTGGTGTCACTCTTCTGCCTCCTTTCCTACCCATCCAAAGATTTTTGGCCGGTATTGATCATTACAACCCCTAATGTTTCTGCTACTGTTTCACTGAGGCTCTTGGGTTTCCCAGGCACAAAATAAAACCATCAGATTGCCTCTTCCTTATCAATGTTTGCATCTCTTGTGCCATATTTTTATCTCATTACATTGTAATATTAAATAACACTGGTTATTTTCTATTGTTCCTGATGTTAATAGGAATGCCTCCAGTGTTTTATTATTAAGCATTATATTGATTGCTGGTCAGGTTGTACAAACACAGATATACAACATACATACACACACATCAGCTTGGACAAATTTACCTCCCCTTGCCTCAGTTTCCTCAACTATAAAAAATATGTAATATGGTTGTTTTAAAATTTAATGAGATAATCAATGTGAAACACTTGGGTCAGTGGCAAGCATATACTAAGCACTCAGTGTTAGCTACATGAAATAATGTTTATATACATATATACTGTATGTATACATATATACACACACATATATATTACACTATATATAGCCTTTACAAATCATTTACAGAAATACATTTTCCTCCTTCAGAAAGATTTAAGAAAAAAAATCTGAAATGTGAATTTCATTAAAATGATATATGATAATTATTTGTTTGACTTATTAATACTGTCAAGTATATTGATAGACTGCCTAATATAGAAACATGATTACATTTGAGAAGGATTATATATACTGATATTTCCCTAGAACTTTTTATATCAATAATCATAAGACTAGATTGTCATTTTCTCTTACTTGCTTTGACACATTTGGGCACCACTGTTTTGCTGACATTAGAAAAGTGGTATGGTATACATCATAAAAGATTTCTAAACTTTTTCTCAATGGCAAACCAACTGCCCGGAGTACCAAAGGGATCTAGGCTAGATTGGGCCACTTGTTCCCACACAGGCACCACTATTTCTGATTTACTGCTATTCTGAAACGTGTCCCTGAACCCTTAGTATAAATGTCAGGGCAGAGTTTACTCCAGCACGTGGCTCAAAGACAAGAGGAAGAGAAGAAGGAAATCTCATAACTTATGGATATAAGAACTAACACTACCCTAACCGGTTTGGCTCCGTGGATAGAACGTCGGCCTGCGATCTGAAAGGTCCCAGGTTCGATTCCGGTCAAGGGCTGGTACCTTGGTTGTGGGCACATCCCCAGTTGGGGGTGTGCAGAAGGCAGCTGATTGATGTTTCTCTCTCATCAATGTTTCTAACTCTCTATCCCTCTCCCTTCCTCTCTGTAAAAAATCAATAAAACATTAAAAAAAAACCCAACTAACACTATACCATGCATCCCACCCCCCAGCTAACCTGGACAAGTTATTTAACTGCTCTGTGTCTATTTCTTCAAATATGAAATGGAGATTACAACACCACCAACAGCATAGGGTTATTATGAAAATTAAATGAATTATATGCATAATAATTTAGAACGGGGCTTGGCATTTGGTAAATATCAAGTGTTTAAGAAGTTTACACTAAAAGTGCAATTGAAAAACAAACAAAAAAACATACCTCATTTTCTTTATTTTATGTTCTCATTAACTTAATCCTAAAAGTTTTCTCTTTATTATTAAACTAGAGGCCCAGTGCACGAAATTCACAATTCATGCACGGGTAGGGTCCCTAGGCCTGGCCAGCAATCAGAGCCGATCGGTGCCTCCCTTCCCCGGCTGCCAGCTGCCGGCTGGGGCCTTCCTTCATTCCATGCCACCCTCCTAGAGGTGAGCGCATGTCATAGTGAGTGATAGAATTTCTGGTCGAACTTCCATGGGGATACTTTGCATACTAACCTTTTATATATATATATAGATAGATGGGAAAGATTGTGCAAAAAACCCAAAATAAACAAAAAAAAAACCCTCCAAAAAACAGACTGTCATGCAGGCAAAGGATACAATTGTGTCCCATGTGACATTAGCTCTTCTTACCACATGTTCATAGAATCAAAATATCAAATGACCCGGAGTTCAAATGCCCTATGCGGTCTTTGTTCATGACCTTAACCATGTGAATTTTGTTAATTAAATAAATTTAGAACAATGTCTCTCAGAGGGAAAAGGGATAACATTTAGTTTGGAAAAGCTAAACATACCTATCCTTTTTTTGTAAGAAAAACTGATGAGTTAAGTGTCATGGAATACTTTAGCTAGTGAGGTTAATTAGAAGATGCTAGAAAGCGTTGTAAGGAACACAAGTATAAAAATGGTTGGAAACCAATGGCTTAGGAAAAACACATTGATTTGACGGTGGGCAGGAGCGAAGGGATGAGGGAGAAAATGGAAGTATAAATAGAAGAAAATATAACAGGCGCCTGAGAGAAACAAAGAGTTTCTTGTGGAAAACATTTCTTCCAGTTTTCAGGGGTGGGGAATCTTTTTTCTGCCAAGGGCCATTTGGATATTTAAAACATCATTCACAGGTCATACAAAATTATCAACTTAAAAATTATGTTGTTACGAAAAAAAGCTCCTAGATTTGAATTTCGAGTCCTGTCTGCGTCTGCCTTGGAAGGGCCAGGCCAAATGATATGGCCTGCGAGCCGGACCTTCCCACCCCTGATTATAAGTGGTGGGTTGTGAGAAATTACTTAAAAATAAATGGCTGTAGACAAAGAGCAGCCATCTCTTCCCACCTCAATAATCTTTTCATTTTTAGCCACAGATTATCCTAAAATAATAAACTGAACACTTTTCAGAGTTAGTTTTTTTTCTAAGATCTATAAGCTATTAACTATTGAAAAATTAACTCTATAATAATTATCTCCCTTAAATAATTGTTAAAAAATTATTTTGTTAAGATTGTAATGGCTGAGGAATATATTGGTAGTAATATTTAAGTACAGAGTATCTTACTTCTTAGGGCATTTTTATAGATGTTAGCTAGTTGATCAAATTTTATTTTAAAATTGCTTACAACTAATACATTTAATAAGTAATATTCTGATGAAAGGCAGGAACATAGCAGAATGTTTCATGATTACTCAATCAGAATAAATGAGAGGTTAAATTAGTTTTCAATGAATTCATGTATTCATTCAAAAACATTTATTTGAATGCTTATTATGAGAAAGGGATAATGCTAAGTGGAGAAGATGGGTGATAAACATAAATACAGTTGCTATCCTAAGGAATATAAAATTTGTACTAGGGAAACCAGATAAAGGAATGTCCATGTAACATAGGGTATGTCAAAATTAATGCTATTAATAGTGATATGTCGTCGGGTATGAGAGACAAAGACAGCGGCTCAGATTTGAGAAGGTCCTGAGAGGTGACATGTAAACTAAGGACTGAATGATGATGATGACACATTCCTATATACACTATGGTGTGTGTGTCTGTGCAGGGGGAAGGAGGAGAGTGGGGAAAGACAGATTTTTGGCCAGAGAACAGCAAAATCAAAGGCCCAGCGATGTGAGAGATGATAAAATATATAGATTATGTGTAAGAAAGGCTAGAAAGTGGCCAGTTTATGGGAAGTCTTGAATGCTATATTAGAGTTTCAACTTTGGTTCCAGGAAATGATGGAAAAAAAGAGAAACAAATATGAGACGTTTTCTAAGATAGAGCCAATGGGTCCAGAAATGATTTGATTTGCTGTCCCCTTATTTATACATTCATTGGTTGATTCTTGTATGTGCCGTGACCAGGGACTGAACCCACAACCTTGGTGAATTGGGACGATGCTCTACCCAACTGAACTACCCCAGAAATGATTTAATACTAAAGTCAGAAGAGGAGGAAGTAATTAAAAAAAATTGATGGCATCAAATGATATAAATATACTGCAGAATGACTGAGGATATTGAGGGAGCTATTTCTGTGGAATGAACAGACAGCTATTCTTAACCATGTATTTTTTTTTAAACCCTCACCCAAGGATATTGTTCCATTGATTTTTAGAGAGAGTGAGCGAGAGAGGGAGAGACAGAGAAATATCGATGTGAGAGAAACACTTTGATTGGTTGCCTCCTGCAAGAGCCCCGACCAGGACCCAGGCCAGGGAGAAGCCTGCAACCAAGGTACATGCCCTTGACTGGAATCGGATCTGGGGTCATTGGGTCTGTAGGCTGAGGTTCTATGCACTGAGCAAAACTGGTAAGGCTTAACCATGTTTTTGTGTTATTGATCACTTCCTTAGTCTAATGAAATCTCCCTTAAGTAACTGTTAAGGGAGTTAACAGTTGTTTCTGTGGGTAACAAAGTCATATATACTGTTATTAATATTGGGATTGTTGCCTACATTCATAATTAAGGAAAATGGTAAATTTCATTTAGAGATTATGAATATAATAAATTTTTTTTTCTCACCCAGCATCACAGAATGCCCAAACTCATATCCATAGCAAAGGGGAACCACAGAATCCAGGTTAAAAACTCCTAATTAAGAAAAAAAAATCCTGGTAAGAGTGTGCTGAAAAAGAGATAGTAGTATAAGTGTTCTTTTAATACGTATGACAGGAAAGGAATAAGATATAGAAAAATAGTTTGGAGGGTGACAGGGAAGGATAAGTTTTTCAGTTTCTCTTTTTCCCCCGTTAGAACTTTAAACCAGAAGAACGGATTCAGTGGGGCAGGAGAGGAAAAAGTGATGCATATCTATGAATGACTAAATGAACGAATGAGAATAACGAAAGGGATAATACTTGGTGAAAACCAGAAGGAGAGCAGGGAAGGGCTCCTCTGTCTACCCCCTCAGCCTTGCCAGTCGTTCCCAGCCTCTGGGAGACCCACGGGCCAGGATTGCCTGGGAGTGAAGAGTGAATGGTGAGAAAGACCCCTGGTAGGACCTGCCAGCCCTCAGAGAGCAGGAGGTGAGCTGGTGTCAGGCTTCTGCCTCCCTTTCCAACCCATCTGCAATCTTCCTCCCCAGCTCTTAAGGTCCCCAGAGGCTCACTGCTGCCATTTGGCAGTCTAAATACTTCCAATCTCTCTCCCACCGAAAGTCAAAACTCCAAATGAAAGATCAGTGCGGGTATTGGGATGCTTGTAAGCTCAAAGCAATTATTAAGCATTAAAGTACGGTTCCTCGATATAACGGACTAATTGGAGCGAGGGCGTGTCCATTAAAGCTAAAGTCCGTTATATAATAAAGCAGATTTTCCAAATGCGTATGTTAAAAAAATTGACAGATTAGTTTACCTGTGATTACTTATATAGACATGTTTGTGCGATTAAAATTAAGTATGTATGAAAAGTTTAATTTCACAGAAAAGCTTTCTATATGTATTACTGTCATTTCACATTTACACTGAATAGGTCAGTAAATGGGTGCATTGACCGGTCCCCTCGATTAAACAAATGCGCACAGTTGGGGCGCGGCTCAGGGCAGGTCAGAGCCACTTCCACCGGCAGTAAAGCTGCCGCAGAAAGTCACCCCGTGCCATGTGACAACAGAACCAATTACTACTCACCTCGCCTCGTGTGATCACGTGCTAATCATTCCCAAACACTGCTCACGAGCTGTGACTCTGGAATTTAAATATGTAGACTATAGTTGTAGATATGTAATTTTATTTATGTCGGTGAAATTACTAGTTTTTTCTCCAACATATGGCCTATTTGCTAAAATTTGTTAAAAATAACTGAATTCATAACAAAAAACATCCCGTCAATTTAATTATAAGCAAATCTTGGTTAAAAGCTTCTTAAAATTATCAGGGTGCTAATTTTCACATATGACATATGGACTGGAAATTTTGTCAGTTAAATCAGAAGTCTGTTAAACTGAGGTCTGAAAATCGAGGGTTTACTGTATGAAGGAAGGTGTGATTGATATGATAAGATTAGCTTCTGGAACCAAATGACCATTTAATGGTTAGATAAAGAGACTTAAATATAAGAATCTCAGCATACTTCTGGTCTCTGGATCTCCTTCCTTATGCCTGATCTGACCACCACCTCACTTGTGTGTGTTGATATGTGGGTGACCATGTGCACGGGCAGAAGCAGGTACAGGGCGTATAGAATCAGCTTACCCCATTTCTCACTCTTGGGAAAGGTTCTTAACCCAGTGGGTTTGCTAAGCAAAAAGTTACTTTAGTGGGAAGCAAAGATTTGGCAATTAAAACAAATTAGTCAGTCTTCAAAACCATTATTTCTAAAAGAAGTAAATGGTTATTTTATTTCATATTATAATTCTGGTTATCTTTTTTTCCTGTTGTTAATCCTCCCCCAAGGATAATGTATTTCCCCCCCCCACCCCCCCCGTTGATTTGATTTTTTTAGAGAGAGTGTAAGGGAGAGTGGGAAAGAAAAAAAGGAGAGAGGAGAGAGACATTGATATGAGAAAGACATCTATTGGTCGAACCCCCAACTGAGGTATGTGCCCTTGACCAGGAATCAAACACACGATCCTTCGGGTAAGCAGGTCGATGCTCTAACTACTGAGCACACCAGTCAGGGCTCTTATTATCTTTTAAAGAGATAATACGAAAAGTTGAGTAAGAGGCTATACACAGTGAGAAGAAAATTATTTCAGAACTTTGGCCAAATGTAAATGCATGCTGAACTGTCCTGCCTATTTGAAGTGTTCATCATCAAATAAGTACCCAATTAAAATGTGCATGAAACTTAAGTACTCATTTGCTATCAAAGTAGGAAATAAACATTTACGACCCATCTGTTATTCTAAGGAATGATCAGGCCCAAGACGCAGCACCTGATAGCCCGCTGCTTGCCAAACTGGCATCCTGGCTTCTGGCTGCCACTCAGGAGTTCCGTGTGCGTTCTCCACCTGCCTTGTCTGCACTCAGTTGCTATCACACCACTGGAGGGTCTCCAAGCTAAGCCACAGCTGCCAACCTGGCTCCTGCTTCCCCGCCACCGAGGCCAGCCCTCAAATTTCCTACTTCAACTAAAATCACAAAATTAATCTTGTGACATTTTTCTTATATGCTGGATTCCTGATGTGTTTTCAACACCGTACTTTAAACATATACTACCTATACTCCGAATCTAATCTTACTCAAATCTCAATTTTGAGTAAGAATGTTCCCTGCAGATGTTCTTTTTTTTTTTTTTTTTTTTTTTTTAAAGAGGCAATTCTATGAGATAGGAGAGAAATATATATATATTTTTAAATATATTTTATTGATTTTTTACAGAGAGGAAGGGAGAGAGATAGAGAGTTAGAAACATCGATGAGAGAGAAACATCGATTAGCTGCCTCCTGCACATCTCCCACTGGGGATGTGCCCGCAACCCAGGTACATGCCCTTGACCGGAATCGAACCTGGGACCTTTCAGTCCACAGGCCGACGCTCTATCCACTGAGCCAAACCGGTTCGGCCCTGCAGATGTTCTTATTAAAAAGAGGGTGGGGGTAAAAGACATTAGAACCAATAAGAGGATCTCTCTTCAATGCAACTGAAAGACCTAGAAGAACACTGAAAAATAGGGAACTCAATAGGAAAAAAAGGGCAATAATTTGAAAAATCTTTTCCTCTTCAGAAAAAAAAAGCATTTGGTTAATTTTCTTACAGGAATCGCTAGAATTGCCACCACTCTCCATTTTCAAGAATGTGGAGTTAATTCCGATAATTTTGCTATTCCTCTTTATTCATACCATTCATAATCAGGTCAGGAAAGAAGAGCTAATTTCCCCCCCAATCTGGGGGTGAAAGTGGGAAGTATCTGGAAGATGCTCTCTGAAATATGATTAAACTGGTAAAGAGCATAAGGAGGGCCATGGAGGAACCACAGCTGCTGGTTCCTCTAACTCCCGAGGAAATCCTAGGAAACACGCAGAGGGAGAACACCAGGGCCGAGAGGTATGAAGTTCTACAAGCAGAGAAACTGCATTTAAGGAACTCAAACACTTTTCAAACAAACTGGGAAATCAGCCTATTTTGAAAGTTACATCATTCTATCCTTCCACAAAGATGACAAAAAGCCCTGACAATTCAAAGCATTAGATTTATTTCTCTTATCCACAGTGCTTAAAATGATGATGTGGCATTAAACTCCAGGGTATATAGTATTTAAACTACAACAATAAAAATGATCCTTATTTCAAGTGCTGAAATAATTCACTATAAGTTTCTTGACTTCAAAGTTGAGATATAGACAGACATTTATGCTAACCAACTTTTTAAGGCTTAGGAAAAATTCAAACCAACATAATGGAAATGTACTCTGACCATGATATAAAAAATGAGAAGTTAGCAGCAGATAGCTAGAAGCAAATTAAAAAAACACACACACCCAAAACCCAGTATCTATACATTAAAACTCTCTTCCAAATAACTCTGTAATTCAGGGATGGGGACTGTCCAGCCTGCAGGCCATATAAGGCCCAGGAAATCATTGGGTCTGGCCCTGCCAAGGCATTAGGGGTGAATTAATTAAATGTTTGACCGAATATAGCAGGCTAATTTTTAAGTTGACAATTTTGTATGGCCTAAATGGAACAATAAAAGAAGATGAAGACTTAAAGATAAAACAAGTATCATATAAGTCAACAATGAGGAGGCAGCTTCAATTATTTGAGAAATCTGCTCCCTGTAATCGGACAAAAAAGTTAAGATTTGAAACAGACTAAGTCACACAATAAGGATAAATTAAGCCCACACAATTTTGAATAGAAAATGAGTACAGATGACTAAGAAGAACAAAAACTAATTTTAGCCTGCCCCTAAAAGACAATGAAGTAATAGATTGGAAGGCCCTAAAATATAAACTGACATTAAAAGCATTAACAGTAAACTTAATTTTATAGAAATTTTGTATCTGATAATCCCAATTATTTCTAACACAATTTAGAGCCAGTGAATAAATTAGACTGAAAAAAACACACAAAATCTCTGTCCAATCAAATCAATGGATACTGTTAAATCATCCTATATAATAAAAGGCTAATATACAAATTGTCCCCTCGACTGGGAGTTCAACCAGGGGGTGGGGACAGCCAACTGCCTGCAGCCCCTCCCCCCAGCTGCCCCCCCCATCAGCCCCCCCTACCCCAATCAGGGGCAGGGCTGGCCCATCAACTGCCCACCACACAGTACAATCTTTCACTTCTGCAATCCAGACTATCTGAGCATCCTAAAAGCGTTTAATCACTGCCTAAAACTTTTATTTTAGAAATAATATTAGCTGTTGTTATACAGTTTTATAGTCCACAGCAGATGCCTGCTGCATAATAGAAGGAGAGGGTGACAATGTCAAGAAGGAACAGCTAACATCAAGGAGAAAACACCCAAAATCACTGATATAAGTCAATAAAAATCATGGAATTCTGCTATCCCCACCATCTTAAAAAAAGCATGACAACTATTGCTATTTAGTTTAGGATAAATGGGAAACCTCAATAACCTTGGTAAGGTTAGTATCTCTAGGCATGCACTCCATCACATGGACGATAAGGAAAACAACAGTGTAAACTGTATAGAATTGTTTTAAAACTAAATTAGGTAAAATAAATGCTCAATACTATGCCTTGCATAGCGTTACTGCCCAATAAATGTTAGCTATTATATTTCATAATAAGTGAAATTACAGGCTACCTATTATTTGAAGGTAGAACAATAAAATGCATGTGTACACATTCTTCCATTTAAAATAGTTAAAATAGTTTGCTACTGAAAGACTTTTTGAAAAATTCACTTTTACAATATCCTTCCTCTGTTAAGTGGGGTAGTTAATTATATTTTTACTAGAGGGCCAGTGCACAAGATTTGTGCACTTGGGGGGGGGGGCTTCTGTCTGCCTGTGCACCCTCTCGCAGCCGGGGAGCCCTCAGGGGATGCCCAACTGACGGCTTAGGCCCGCTCTCCAGGGCAGTTGGACTTCCTTAGTGCTGCCGAGGAAGTGGGAGAGGCTCCCGCCACCATCACTGCGCTCGCCAGCTGTGAGCCTGGCTTCTGGCTGAGTGGCACTCCCCCTATGGGAACACACTGACCACCAGGGGACAGCTTCTGCATTGAGTGTCTGCCCCTGGTGGTCAGTGCACGTCATAGCAACTGGTTGTTCCACCGTTCGATTTGCATATTAGCCTTTTATTATATAGGATAAGGCAAATTTGTATGGCCCCTCAAGAAATCACATTATGAATTCTAAGTTAACTTACAAATGTTTAGGTAACAACAATTGTGCTTTTTGCTGTGTTATTGAGTGAATCTCTTAATCATGTACTGGCTTTTGTTCATCCTACTCACATCAGATTATTATTTAAAGTACTAGATGGCCTTTAATAATAAAAACACATTCATGAAGTTTTCTACTATGTGCCAAATGCTGTAGAAGACTGGGACCACAGAGATTACCCTCAGGGAGCCTAGAGACTACAATCAATATAAAAAATCCTAGGCACAGTCTAAGGTACTGTTACCTACATTTTTGTATTATTAGGTAATCCTTATGGTCTCTAGGTAGTATTTTCTCTGTTTTCTAGATGAAGAGCAGAGACACAGAAAGCAGAAAAGAAATAAGAAACAAAGAAGAAACAGTTAAGTATCACTAAAGATGCCAAGTGTTACGGAAAATATACAGTATTTTGAAAACACAGAAATAATTTTGCCTAAAACTAGGAAATTAGAAAATGCTTATGTGTTTTTACTTTAAAACCCAAGTAAAAATTCAATAAAGTATAACTACAGGTATTAAAAATTGTCAGAAAAATATTTATCAAAATACTTACAGACATTATTTCTGGATAATGAGATTCTAGGTGATTTTAACTCTCTTAACTTTGCTTCTTTTTAATCAACTTGGAGTACTTTAATAATTTAAAATGTAAGTTAGAAAAAATATTTAAATTAGATATTAATGCTCATCTAACTAATTGTCAAACTTTGAAGTGCTAATACTTAGTGCATTCAAATATGGTATGCAATCAGCACTCTTGATTTACTAATGGGTGTGTACATCAGCACAACTTTTCTGGAAAGCTTTTTGGCATCAAAAACCTTAAAGCAGTGGTTCTCAACCTTCCTAATGCCGCAACCCTTTAATACAGTTCCTCATGTTGTGGTGACCCCCAATTTCATTGTTACAAATTGAACATAATTAAAGCATAGTGATTAATCACAAAAACAATATGTAATTATATATGTGTTTTCCGATGGTCTTAGGCGACCCTTGTGAAAGGTCATTCAACCCCAGCAAAGGGGTCGCGACCCACAGGTTGAGAACCGCTGCCTTAAAGCATACTTATAATCTTGGATGATTACTTCTAGGAATCCATCCTAAGAACATAGATAGGGCAAAAAATTATTTTACTGGGATAGTCAACTTAAGCATTATGATATTAAAATTCTGGCAAAGGAAACCCAAATGTTTAACTGAAACAGGAGAATGATTAAATAAAATGACAGGTTCTCAGGAAGAAAATATTTGCAATATTCTTAACATACACAAAGAAAATCCTTTGTGTACATTACAAAGGGAAGGGAAGGGGGGATACAAAGTTCTATAAAAAGCATTAATTTCAGTGATAGGAGAAAATGATGTATCTTTTAAGAACCAAACTCCCGCCGAAACCGGTTTGGCTCAGTGGATAGAGCCTCGGCCTACGGACTGAAAGGTCCGAGGTTCGATTCCGGTCAAGCGCATGTACCTTGGTTGCGGGCACATCACCAGTAGTGGGTGTGCAGGAGGCAGCTGGACGATGTTTCTCGCTCATCGATGTTTCTAACTCTCTATCTCTCTCCTTTCCTCTCTGTAAAAACTCAATAAAATATATTTTTTAAAAAAAGCTTTACTAAAAAAAAAAAAAAAGAACCAAACTCCCAAGGAAGATGATTCCATTATATATTTTAAACCTCACAATAATAGACACATTTATTAACATGTCCAGAGACCTTCATATTTGACTAAAACAGATTCAGCCTATGTTGGAACTCTTGCTCGGCCATTAGTGTGAGGCCCATTCAGTTACTTAACCACATTGTGGTTTGGTTTCCTCATCAGAAAAAAAGAAGAGTAATGAAATAGTTTTTCGTAGGAGTGTAGTAAGTATTAAACACACTAATACAGGTGGAGCACTTAGAACAATGCGCGGCAGAATAAGTTATCCGTCTTAAACTACAATGGAGTCACCTGAGATCTAAGCTGAGGCCTGAATAACGAGGCTGAGCCAGGCAGAAGGTGAGGGTAGCCAGGGGAAATGTCCAAGGCAAGCAGGGAGACCTCGGGATTTTTTTCTTATTCCCTATATGGTATGATAATTTCCTTAAGGGCAGAATGCTTTGACTGTTCAGAATGCGCTCTGGGCTTTGCTTTAGGCTAGTTCACTGTGCATAAGAATTAGTCAGTGTGTGACATAAAATCATATATACTAAGCTTTATGGTGATTATACTCTATTTTCATCTTTAATACAGTAAAACAATCCTCTGTCAAATAGAAAAATTAAAGAGAAAATCATACTGAATGAAAAAGTGAATATATTTTGGGATGAAATAGATTTTAAAAAAACACACACATTCTCAAGTGTTGGTTATTTCCCTGAACTGTCAATAGTGAAACAGCAACGATTATAACATGTT
This sequence comes from Myotis davidii, assembly GCF_000327345.1. NCBI lineage: Eukaryota > Metazoa > Chordata > Mammalia > Chiroptera > Vespertilionidae > Myotis > Myotis davidii. Next base: position 350,434 of record NW_006288719.1, read on the forward strand.
TTTGATGAATCTCACATTATAGCTTTTTAAGACATGAGATTTTACATGTTGTAGGTCCATGAGGCATATTAACACTTAAAACACAAGAAGAGCCTGGCTGGAGTGGCTCAGTGGTTGAGTGCAGACCTGTGAACCAGGAGGTCAGGGTTTGAGTCCCGGTCAGGGCATGTGCCAGGGTTGCGGGCTTGAGCCCCCCTGTGGGGTGTGCAGAAGGCAGACAATCAATGATGCTTTCATCATTGATGTCTCTCTCTCTCTCTCCATCTTCCTTCCTCTCTGAAATCAATACAAATATATTTTTTAAAAAAACACGAAGATTTTTTAGAAAATATGTTTGAGATCCAACCCTAGAATCAATATTTTTTATTTAAATTTGGAATCGTGATTTAATAAAGTCTTCTTTACTGACCTTGTTACTTAATATTTCTCTTTTCAAGC
>NW_006288719.1:350984-353165 GCF_000327345.1 Myotis davidii
CTTAATGCTCTGGACACACAGGCCACCCATTCCCTGCTTCCCTGCCAAGTCCCTTGACTCACAGCACATATTCATTTAGAAATGACTCCCACCCAGCTCTACCTACAGGCAAACCTCATTTTATTGTGCTTCTCACAAATGTTGCATTTCTGTTTTGTTTTACAAATTGAAAGCAAGACCCTCCGCTAGCAAAAGGATTCCTTTACTGTAGTAGTCTAGAAAGGAACCTGCAATATCTCCAAGGTATGCAAAGGTTGGTACCAGCATACTAGCATCCTACCTCTGAGGCCTGGAACGCAGCCTTTCCCAGGACCTGAGGCCTGGAACGCAGCCTTCCCCAGGACCTGCATTTACTTCTCTCCTGTCACAGAGAACATTTGATGTGGCATTGTGTTCGGTTCATAATCTCCTTTTACAGGTCAGGGGCCTTACATAGCACAGAGACTTGATACTAAATAGTTATTTGCTGAGGGAATAGTTTATCAGTCTCGAAAGAACAATGACTGCAGATTAGTGTACAATCCTAGATTCTAACACCCAAAGAATAAAAACCCCCACTTCATAACTTGTTTCTTTAAAACTGCAATCAAACCAGAATCAAAGTAGAATTCTTCTGGATTTGCGTACAAGAACAACAAAAAACATCAAAGATATAAAATGGCATAAAAAGCTATAAAATGATAGCAACACGTTTACATCTGTTATAGAAAATAAAATTAAACGTAGAAACCATTGTGGGCTGCTAGATGAAGACAAGGTAACCTAGTTGTAGGATGAAAAATTTTTAAAAAAATACAATTTTCATTAAACACTTGGGGGTCCAATTTGGCAGATGTAATCCATGAAAGCATAGCTCCAGAGAAACCATTAATATAAAGTGGGATATCTTTATTAGTCTGTTAATTAAAACAAAAATGCAGTAAAAGGAAGTGACTAGTGAAAACTCTCATCAGTGTACACACTCCAAGCTTCTGTTTCCTATCCTTTAATATTTTCCATTATAATAAAATAGTTTCATTAGACTTTCATTATAAAATGCAGGCTAGAAAATACTGGCTTCTTTTTTGCTGTTGTTTTGTTTAAAAGTTTGTTTTATTTTGCTTACAGTATTAAGTACTTCTGTGATGACCAGATGCTAGAGGCAGAATTGTAACTTTGAAAAGTAAAACCCATTCTTAAATTAAGTAAAAACACTCAATTAAACATTCTGAATTATAGAGTTACCGGATCATTCTGATGTTTGTAGGTATCTTCAAGTAGACAGATTTAGGTAAGTTAAAATAAGAATGCCAAATGGAAAGAAAACAGATGAAGCGAGAGGCCAAGTCTAAAATAAGCCTCTGCTTCAATGATCAAAATAAGATAATTTCACAAATATTTGGTTCCACTATTTTTATATTCAAATACTAAGTAACACCAATATTAAAAATTACTACTAAGGTTAATTGTATGTGTAAGTGACCAACGGATGTCATACCCACTGAACCCTAAATATATTGAGTTTAAAAAGATAAAACATATATTGTGACTTCTTGTGGTTTTTGGAAAGTCTAAAAAATATGTTTGAGGTCCTTCCACTGTTTTCCATTCGAAAAATATGAAGTGAAGAAATGAAGAACTTCTCCAAATTCCTAAATGTAGAGTACTTAGCCCGAAGTATCTTTGCATCTATTCTAAGATGATTAAAAAAAAAAAAAAAAGGATCTGAATCCAGGAGGGCCTCGAGGGCCTGGGGATATTCCACTCCGGTTTTGCAACCAATAGGAAAACTCCCCTTAAATCCAAATTAGCATTTCGCCTCTTTATCACAATGCACGGAGCACAAATCAGGATTGTTATTGGTCACCCGAAAGGCCAGGAACCCAGGTCGAGTGAGGCTGTGTTTTAAGGAACCTAAAAGGGGTGAAGGATGAGAGAGTTTAGGGAGGACAAGTGGGATTCACGTCTTGGAGTTATGTTTGCACCACGTCTTTGTATGGAGTTCATACGAGAACCGGCGCAGCCAAAATGAGCGCTGGGGGAAATGGGGATTCGCTGAACTGAAGAGAGGGGAGCAGGAGGGTCGCGAGGGGCGGGACGGGGGGCTTCGTTGGGCGGCCCGGGCGCGGGGGCCGTTTGGGTGCGGGATGGATGGATCATAAGGCGAGTGGCTGGGGCCGGGGGTGTCGGATGCCTCACCCA
>NW_006288719.1:354165-362292 GCF_000327345.1 Myotis davidii
ACCCCGCGAGAGCACGCATCGCCCCGGGCAGCCCAGGAAATCGGGAGTCTGACTTCTTAGGGCAAGTTCCCCGTGGCCGTTCGCTTCGTATCCATAAACCCGTAACGAGGAAAACCCGCGGCCATCATTAGCCAGACCCGTAAGGGAATTTAAACACACGAAGCTGTTGGGATTTCTTCCAGGGCAAGCACTTCACTCAGCAAGGAAGCCGGCCTGGTTGGAAAGGGCAATCTGTCGACATCGAGGTTAAACCTGGGATCAACCCAGCTCTCTGTCCGGAGGTTGGGAGGGGGCAGCCTGCGACACGGGCGTGGGCTCCTGGGCTGCGAGTGTGAACAGCCACGGGAACAACTTTTGTGACTTGTACAACATCCCGCACCATCGAGGTCGGCATTTCGGAAAGGCTCACATACTCGAATTCACCGGCCCGTGGGATGGTCACCAGGCGCCTCACTGCTAGCCTCGGCAGGATGCAGCAGCTTTTTAGAGTGAAAGGGAGCCTATGTGGATTGCGCCCCTACTGTGTGCCACACACTAGGTAGCCTGGTCTAACTGCATTTTCTCATTTAAGGTTCACCACAGCCATGTGGTGTGATCCCCTTTATCAGTCAGAAAATTGAGGTTGGAAGAATTTCCCCACATTACACAGCCCGCATATGAAGGACTCGGATCTGTTGGCATCCAGAGCATATATTTGTTTTGCTGGAACAGAGTTCATGCCTTTGATAACACTTTTTCACCTTCCATAGAATTATCTCTTGCCTCTCTGAATTGTTTTCAATAGGGCATCTGTGGTTTAAGCCTGGAATTGTTGGATTTGCTTGGACTACTTAATCGTAGTGATGTCCACAATGCTTATTGTGGCTCAGACTTTATATTTTCTAGTTTAATGTTCTCTTTCTCTCTCTTTAGGAGGAAATAAATCTGCCTCTGTGGCTTCCCGGAGCAGCACAGAGGTCCTCGCCTGTTGGCTGGCATCTGTTGCTCCTTAGCTATTGATGATGGGGTCCCAGCTGAGAGGGTTCCACTGGCTGGTGTCGGTGGGCATCCCAACACCTCTGAGATGAGAGGGGAGCATCTCCCTGCTCCTGCTTTCCACTCCAGTAGGCCAGTCTTGGGGCGCAGTAGGTGAAAGAGCTGGCTCCTAGACTTCTTTCTGAGCCCACGAAAGCCCTCCGGTCCACATTTTTAGTACCATCTGTAAGACCCTTAGGAAGTCTGGCAGCCTGCTCTCGGCAGCCATGTTCCTTGCCAGGAAGGGAAAAGCATCTCCTATTACTGAGCCAAACCCTCAAAAGTCTCGCGAGCAGCACTAGGGATCAGCTTAGAAAGCCTACGTGGCTGACAGCCGTAAGTGATGGCATCATTGCATGATTTTTTAAAAGCCAGGGAGTTCCCCTACTCCACAATATCCACTCCTGCAATCGACCTTATTTCCCTCAACAGACTCAACTAAATTCCACTCAATATCGACTCAGCATGGCAAACTGCGGCTCGCGAGCCACATGCGGCTCTTTGGCCCCTTGAGTGTGGCTCTTCCTAAGCCTTGGGAGTACCCTAATTAAGTTAATAACAATGTACCTACCTATATAGTTTAAGTTTAAAAAATTTGGCTCTCAAAAGAAATTTCAATCATTGTACTGTTGATATTTGGCTCTGTTGACTAATGAGTTTGAGACCAAGGCACTGTATTAGGTCCTTTGGAGGTAAGAGACTGGGTATTTATTATAACTGCTAACATTTAGTGAGTGCCTACCATGTTCCAGGCACTATTCTAAGCACTTTGCACATGTTCTCATACAATTCCCACAAAACCTCTATGAGAGAATAGCTATCATGATTTCCATTTTACAGATGAAAAAAAAAAAATCCAGACCAAAAATACAGTCGGTCAGTAACAATACAAGGATTGAAATGTAGGCAGTCTGACTGTAGAATCAGGAACCTTATGTGAATAAGGTACTGCCCTTTATTACCTTCCTCTGTAGTTGGGGAGACGAAAACAGGAAAATTAAAAGAAAACAAGATAATTTACAAGTGTTCAATGCGTGTCTGGGTAATACATGCAATGAACGTTCAGAGGAATCTCTTTAGGTTGGAGTGGTTGGGGAGTCTGCATAGAAGGTGACTGAGTTTCAAAAAGGGGCGTGTAAGCTGGAAAACTTTGAGGAATAATGTTTTGATAAGCAAAGAGTACAAGGAAGGGCGTATCAGTGGAACGGCATGAAGAAAGAGAGAGTGTCAGGGAAAATTGAAGATCACCCTTTCAATGTCTAATAGCAAGACCTCAAAACATAGCCAATCTGTATTTGAGTTATAAAGTCTAGTCTGGATCTTGAGTTGTGACTGAATTGCCCATAATTTAAAACTTTGAGCGGCTGTGACTCCGTAACAGGCAAAACCTTGAGCAGCCTCACGGGTTGAAAGCAAATGCTTTGGAAAGGACAGATCGGAGGGAACATGATTGCAAGGGTGGCACTTCTTTCTAAATTATAGCTCCTGGGTAGACTACCACAAACCTCGATTCATTTTTGAACCTTAAAAGACAGAGTTTCAGGTGCCTACCACATCTCATCTGGCTGCCTCAATCTGGAACTTCTAATTGCCCAGTCACCTTACCTATGACCTTAAGGGACTGTAGATCACCCTCAGGTTCAAAACTGGTACACACCCCAGCACCTACTTCCCCCTCAATCCAGAGCTTTCCTAGTGGCATCCTTAGAAGTTTTCTCATAAAAAGTGGGTGAACCCAGTGTCTACACTTGGGGGTGCAAGATAATCATTTTTCTTGTTCTCATGTCTCCTGCCTCTACCATTTTTGCCAAAACACTTACCGTAGTTGGAACAATGTCAGAAATCCCTTGGGAGCACCTTCATCTCCAGCTCTTTGGCCAGCACTTAATTTCCTCTGAAGAGCTTCACCCACATCGCCAGGTGACTACTGTGGTTTTTCATTCACAGTTTCTTGTATGCCTTTCAGAGAAGTTCCGGTTATTCCAACAGTCTATGAAATGTAAAGTCTCCTTAATATCGTTACCCTAAACAACCATTTCCTAAGCACATGATCTACATAAGAGAGATACGAAGGCATAAAACTCATTCTTGACCATGTGCTTCAGTGACTGGGTAGAGTTGCTTTTTAAACTGAGTTCTTAGGGAAAGGAAACTAAAGGGCACGAGATATGTGCTGTTGTTGACCAATCCCAGAGCTTCTCTCTTTTGATGATTTGCCACAAGACTCCAGACTAGCAGCATGGCTCCTTTTCAGCACTTGTGGGAGGCCACCAGCGAGCCACAGCAGCAAGGTGTTCAGTGTGCTGTGCTGGGCAGCCACGAGCTGGCTTTTCTACCCGAATCAGACAGCATGGCTGCCCGGCTTTCACCACAGTTGACCAACAGAGGAATTCTGAGGAAAGAAGCAATAATAGAATGAAAAATGCTCTTAAGGAGGCACTTTGCCATCTTGACAAGGACAGCACCTGTCAGTGCAGTTCACCCTGCCCAGAAGTTTTGAAATTTTTATTTCAACACAGAATTTCAGGCATACCTCTGCAAGCACCTATTATTTCAAAAGGAAATTGGTATATAGAATTGCACATGTACAAAATCAAGATAGTTGGAAACAGAATTATAGAATTTCCAGGGTAGAGTGCATTTTACACTAAAAGCTATGTCACAAGAATATTAATTCCAGCTATTTGCAAAGGCAAAAAAATAGAATCAAACTAAATGTTCATTAATAGGAGACTATTTAAATAAATTGTATTACTTTTATACATTAGAATGCCATTTACCTATTTAAAAGAATGAAGTGGCCTATCCGGTGTGGCTCAGTGGCTGAGCATCAACCCATGAACCAGGAGGTCAAGGTTCAATTTTCAGTCAGAGCACATGCCCAGGTTGCAGGCTGAATTCCTACTGGGAGGCATGCAGGAGGCAGCAGATCAATGATTCTCTCTCATCATTGATGCTTCTCTCTCTCTCCCTCTGCCTCTCTCTGAAATCAATAAAAAACATTATAAAATAAAAAGAATGAAATGGCTTTATGTGTATGGAATAAACTACAAGATCCATTGTTTATGGAAAAATTAATATGAATAATAGTGTGTATAGTAAGTGACTATGTGAAAGAAAAAGGATATCTGCATTTGCTTACATCTATAATAAAAGTGTAATATGCTAATTAGACCGGACGTTCTTCCAGATGACCTTCCAGATGAAGCCGGGGCTGCGAGGGAAGCCCGGGTCCTGAGTGCCAGAGGGAAGCCGGTGCCGGCAGCTGGGGGAAGGAAGGCCTACTCTTGCACGAATTTCGTGCATCAGGCCCCTAGTATGGATATAATATCTCTGGAAGGACATATAAGAAGCTGGTAATGATAGTTGTCCTGGGCTAAACAATTGGATGACTAGGAAGGAAAGGTAGAGGAGAGATTCTTTGTACTTTATACCCTTTTATAGCTTTGGAATTTCAAAGTGGTGGGTACTTGCATTAGCTATTCGGAACATATTTTTGAAGTCTACATTTATTGGCGACGTGTTACTATTTTTCTTGCCTTTCTACTTGATTCTATAAATAAACAAATATTGTTTTTCTCAAGTAGTGCCACAGCCACCAAGAAGAGGAAGTGCGGGAGTCCTGTGAGTGGCACGTGTGGAGTCCGGGGCTTCCCAGTGAGAGGAAAGATTCCTATGATCATGTGGAAGGGGAGATCCCATGATTGCTAACGAATTCCCAGCCAGCATTAGTGGGGTTAGTCACTGATTTTACAACTTAATTGTCGAGAGTTTCAAACACAGATTCTAAAAGATTTTTGATGGGGACTGCTTTAACCAAGGGGAACATTTAGGGAAGTTCTCATTAGCTGATAGGAGAGAAGTTCATATCAACTTCAGTTGTCACAGAAGGTCAGCCGTAGGCATGGGGTAGAAGGAGCATTTTTTTCCATAATACTCATGACTTAGAATTACCTTTGCTTGTTTATTTTATCGTGTTTCCCTACATCAAAAATGTAAGCTCCACGAAGGCAGGAGCGCTGTCTGTCTGGCTCCCCGCAGCATCCTCAGTTTTCGGTGCCTGGCACATGGAAGGCACTCAGGTTGGTCCCAGACTATAGGACCACAGCATCCAGTAACTCTCCAGCTTCTGGCTGCTAGTTAGGTATTAATCTGTTGGAAGGTAGTAAAGACATGGCCCTGGGAACCAGGATTCAAGACTCCAGTCTCTGAAACAGTGGGCAAAGCAGAATTCAAACCTCAAAGGAACTGGGGAATTAGAAAAATACTTAAGCATGGGGTAGGTAACAAGTCACGGAACCGACTAGCAGAATGAGGTAGGGGCTTGGCTTAAAAAAAGAAAAATAACCAGCCAGCAAACACATTAAAATGAAACAATTCCCCCAAACAAGTAACAAACATCATAACAATAAAATAGAAGAGACAGCCCCATAATTAGGGCTACAGTTCCAGGAAGGGCAGGATTATCATCCGAGCAGGTCTGCTGCTGGTGGTTAGGTTGGGCAAGTCATTGACTTAGCATCTCCGTGGGTTTCAGAGTCTAAGCTAGGACATAGGTAAGTGAGCCTAGTCAGAGAGATTCATCTAGCTAACTTAGCTGGTTTCAAGTACTCACATCCCTGGGAAATTTACACTGTCAGCTAGTTTTGTTTGAAAGTGGAAATTCCAGGAATATTCAGCCAAAGAGCATCTAAGAGTCAGAAATGAAGAGTCCAGCCAGACAGGAAACGGTAAGCAGATCTCCATGTGCCCCGTAAGTGAGAGCTACAGACCTAGGAAGGGAATAATTGACTCTGAAGAGATAAATAGACTGGATCTGATGACTGTTACTGGTTTTGGTAGGTCTGATTTTAGATAAACGATTTTTCTTCAGTTTGATCTATTATCTGGTCAGTCCAGAGCACCAAGTGTTAACTTAGGCAGGGGTAGAATCAGACTGTGTCTCAGGGCCTTCAGTTTGATCAAAACATTTACCTTATTTGAAAGAATGTTAGTAGTCGCCTAAAATGTCTTTAGTCCCCTGTGACTTCCTCTAGTATTTGAGTTTCATATGCAGACCCCTGGCTTACTGAGAAGGACTAAGCCATCTGTCTTTTGAATAGTGAACATTTTCTGTCTTTGGCAGTCCCTACTTTTTAATGGGGATTTTGCTAGGGAAATTCAGGAATTTATCATTTTATTTTGGAAAACTACAAGAGGCAGTTAAACGTTCATTAAGCTTTGGCAAGAACAACTTGTTTACTAAAGACACTGTTCTTACCGAAATGTGTGATCACCACTTTCTGTGGTTTGCTTTGCTAAAATATGTGTTTGTGAGGACATTTTAGAGGATTGATAGGATTTGGGCCTATACAATTACTTGTTGTGTCTTGGCGGTCAGTTATTTCGCATAAAAGTAGGAGCGGTAATTTTCTAAGACTCTTTTATACATGTAGCCCCACAATAGTGAAATTGAGACTCAGATACTTCAGCTATAGGGATCTTGAACAAGGGTTAATGGCAGTGGATTTCACTGGCTTTAGTATCTAGTACCTTTTAGTATTCTAATGTATTATTTTAAATGATAAAAGAATGCGTGCTCATTGTAGAAAATTTTTATTTGAGTTTACTGGGATGACATTGGTTGACAAAACCATACAGATTTCAAATGTACAACTCAACAAAACATCATCCGCACACTGCATTGTGGGCCTATTGCCCAAAGTAAAGTCTCTTTCAGTCCCCATTTATCTCCCATTTGCCTCCATCCACCTTCCCCCAGCCCCTTTCCCTCTGGCTATCACCATACTGTTTTCTATGTGTCTATGAGTTATATATATATCCCATCACCTTTTTCCATCTAGCCCCCATCAAACCACCTACCTTCTGATAAGTGTCAGTCTGTTCTCTGTTATCTATGTTTCTGTTTCTATTTTGTTTGTTAAATTACTTTGTTCATTAGATTCCACATATAAGTGAGATTATATGATAATACATGCTCACTGCAGAAAAAACTTAAGGCACAACAAAACATAAGGTTTCAAAAATACAAATGACCAGTCATCCCATCAACCAGAGATAACCACCCTTACAATTTTTTCATTTTCTTCTGTTCTACATCTCTATTCCACTAGCTTCATTGATTTGATTAGATCAAGCGTGTGTTTATTGAATTCCACCACTGGACTTGGAATCCTAAAATAAAAGGCATGGTTCACATCTTAAATAAACCAAATATTTTCCCAGAAAGGTAAGATACACATTTGAAAATAAAAATCTAGAGAAAACACTAAATTAAATATGATCAAGTGCCAAATGTGCCTGAGTTCGGGGCTAACTCAGTCGGCTGTGATCTGAAAATAATTCTCTGTTCACCTCAGGAATTCATTTATTCAACAGACGTTTACTTAGCACTCACTCTGTGCCATTGTGAGGATGTACCACTACTTCCTAAGGTGAAGTTGGAGGATTCCTAGCCAAAGCCAGCTACTGCTTCCCTTAGTCTATCTTGTACACTGCCAACTCCTCATCTACTGCCATTCATTGTCCACGAGCCACACTGGCACTCTTGCTGTCTCTGCTCTCTGGAACACTCTTCCCCAAATATCCACAGGGCTTGCTCCCTAATGTTCTTCAGATTTCTGCTCAAATGCCACCTTATTACAGAGGCCATCACTCAACATCCCTCAACACCTTATGTAGAATATCACGCATACACTCCCTTCACATACATTCTGGTCACTATCCATCTCCTAGCTTTGCTTTTTATTTTTTAAGCATTTCTAAAAATGCTATGTATATATGTTTTTCTTTATTTTTTTATAATTTTTTAATTTTTTTTTAGTTTTATTGCTTAAAGTATTACAAAGGGTATTACATATTTCAATGCAAAACCCTTGGGTTATCCCGTGCTCTTTGCCAGTCACTTGGACAACCCCCTTCTCAATGCCAGTGACTTGCACAACCTTCTTCTAAATGCCAGTCATTTGCACAAGCTCCTTCTCAATGCCAGTAACTTGGAAAAGCCCCTTCTCAATAACAAGTTATTGGGACAACCGTCTTCTCAATGCGTCATTTGCATAAGCCCCATCTTTCTGCCAGTCACTTGGACAGACTTATTCTCAATGCCAGCAA
>NW_006288719.1:364414-366033 GCF_000327345.1 Myotis davidii
CTTTTTTTCCCCCACTGACCTTCCCCCAGCCTCCCGTACCCTTCGGCACATGCCCTTACCCACACCCCCCAGCGTCTCATGTCCATTGGTTATGTTTATATGCATGCATATAAGTCCTTCGGTTGATCTCTTATCCCCCCCTTCTGCCCCCCTACCCTCCGGGAATTTATTTATCTGAAGATGAAAATTCAGGAAAGTTTATTTCAACAAGGTAGAAGGAGAGAGAACAGGTGTGGCATGACTGTTGGGAGATATCACGTGGCACCCAGACAGACAGTAGTTATGGAGGTGAGGCTTTCTTCAGAATTCCCCGGATGGGTCTAACACTGAGACAAAGTAATGACAGAGGCCTTAGCTGTCCAGGTTCCTGCTGCATATCATAATCAGCCAGAAGCAGGTTATCTAATCAAGTTGATTCCATCATGGACTCTGTTTTCTGCTGCCTTTTGTTACCACTTCTCTCCTGGCTCCTCCTTACCTGTCCCGATCAGTCTCTTTAGGACTTTTCTTCTGTCCACTCCTACAAAGAAATCCTTTCTGACCCATTATTTTATGGCTCCACACACTTGTCTGGGGTTTTCTCACCCATTCCTGTGGCATTAACTACTACCTACATTCGATGTTTGCCAAATCCATATTGGCAGCCCATATCAGCTGGTACCGGGTAGGCATACAATCAAAGCACATTATATTTACTTACTCACAATAAATTAAAGGCTTTTTGTGGGGGAAGGGAATCCTACTGTATGTCAGCCATTATTGTAGGTGCTGGAGAAGTTTCCTGCTCCAATGGAGCTCATATTACATGCAACCAGTATACAATTCCACAAATACACACGCAAACAAAAAGCAATTTCACATTCTAGCAGAGGCTCTGAAGGAATATGTTAGAGTTGGGCACTAGCAGGTTTGGGACTGGCTCATGGGTAGGGGTCAGGGAAAGCCTCTTTTGAATTGCATTTGAGTTGAAATGATGCAAAGGAGCCAGCCATGCACAGCACTTTGCAGGTAGAGGACCTGGCAAGTGAAGGAGCCACACTAGCGCAGGTTTGCGGTGCCGAAATGGAGGTCAAGGAAGAGAATGAGGAGCAGTGGAGCTTAGAGGGAAGGAGCTTGGCGGGAGTGGAGGCTGGTCCTTTAGATAGGTCTTTTGTGCTTGTTTGCCCCAGACCTCATGTCTTCCTTCCCTTTATCGAACCGCTGGCTAACCTCTCTTACTTACTTTACCGGCCTGGTTCTTGTCAGTGTTTGAGTTTGCGATCCTTCTTTGTCTTTGGTAAAGCACGCTGGTGAGTATAGAAAGGCTCTATGATTTGTTTACTTCCGGGCTTCTACATAGGCTGCTCGCTCTGCCTGTAACACCTTTCCCTTAATGCGTTGTGAATAAAGATTCAGCTGAGGCCCTAACCGGTTTGGCTCAGTGGATAGAGCGTCGGCCTGTGGACTCAAGGGCCCCAGGTCCGATTCCGGTCAAGACCATGTACCTTGGTTGCGGGCACATCCCTGGTGGGGAGTGTACAGGAGGCAGCGGATCGGTGTTTCTCTCTCATCGATGTTTCTAACTCTCTATCCCTCTCCCTTCCTCTCTGTAAAAAATCAATAAAATATATATTAAAAAA
>NW_006288719.1:366885-388919 GCF_000327345.1 Myotis davidii
AATTATGTTCAATTTGTAACAATGAAAATACATCCTGCATATCAGATATTTACATTATAATTCATAACAGTAGCAAAATTACAGTTATGAAGTAGCAAAGAAAATAATTTTATGGTTGGGGGTCACCACAACATGCGGAACTGTATTAAAGGGTCTCAGCATTAGGAAGGTTGAGAACCACTGCACTAGATGAATGTTTCTAGGAGAAAAGTAGTTATCAGAGGTGAAGAAGATTGGGAACTTCCAAACATGTGATGTCTCGTTCTGTTAGGACATGTTTATGTAAGAGTAAAACGGAAAGTTGAACGGGTTTGTTCCACTTGGTCAGTTCATCAGAATAGCGTATACAACAGTTATCTACAGAAATGCTGAGTCAATCAGGGTCTCCAGGTTTGAAGGAACAAGACTCAGCTAGAATCGAGTTGACTCAGGTCACCTCTGTTGAGTCAAAACTTTTTGTGTCATGCCACCTTGCAGACTGCTGACCAGTCTGTGGATTGGTTTCCTTTGAGGATAACTGCCCATCCTTATTCAATCAGTGGAGGCTAGAGAGGGTGGTGACCACGCCACCACGGTTGGGCAGAGCTGCCCTGTCAGCAGGGGCTCAAAGATAGAGCAGTTTCCTTCTCATTAGAAGTGACTCTAGACCAGTGATGGCGAACCTCTGACACATGTGTCAGAGGTGACACGCGAACTCATCTTATTGATTGATTTTTCTTTGTTAAATGGCATTTAAATATATAAAATAAATATCAAAAATATAAATCTTTGTTTTATTATGGTTGCAAATATCAAAAAATTTCTATATGTGACATGGCACCAGAATTAAGTTAGGGTTTTTCAAAATGCTGACACACCGAGCTCAAAAGGTTCGCCATCACTGCTCTAGGCTCTGGGTGTGGCAAACACCACAACTGACAGCTGAGAGATACAGTTATGTTGAGGAAAGGTATGAGGTATGAAGTTTAATGCCTGGTGTTGAGTCCCAGTAATCCAGTTCCACTTTGAAGCAGCTCTATGCTTTGGGAAATTTCTCTGATGCCTAGGTTCTCCTTTGTTAAATAAATATTTATCATTTCATAAGTGTTTGCTTTGGAAACGTGTGTGTAAACTAATCACCTTGAATCACCCAGGTCCCACATAACCTCTGTGCTTAGTAGGAGCGATGGTTTTAGTTGAATTGTTAATTGCTGAAACCTTTGTTAAGATATTGCTCAAAGGCACTCCTCTCAGTGAATAGGACAAAGATATAATTCTCACAAAAGAGTTTCTCCTTCTTTCAGAGGTATAGGAAGAACTCCCTTAATGCTAATGGCCGACTCCAGCAAGACCGTCTAAACACATGCACAATTTACTGCGATGAATTATCTCTGAAGGAATAGGGAGAAATGGGAAAGAAGAGCTAGTCAAGGCTCTTCTTCAAAGACACAAGACATCATACTAAGGAAAGTGGAAAGAGAAGGAGTACAATGAGGGAAAGTCCAATGGAAAAAGAAGGTTGGCCTAGGATTTTAAAGCTGTTCTCTGTGGATGGGAATCACCCCACCAAGCACCCCACGTGGGCCAGTCAGGGTGGAAAAGAACAAGCTGGAAGCCACAGTATAGTGTGAGGGCTCTGGAAAAGTAAGAGGGGACAGTTAATAAATGCAATGTACATGACATGTCAAATATACTTACTGCCGCCTGGAAATACATTCTAGAATTCAGAGTGAGAAAGCCCAAATCTGATAGCAAATGTTTTTTTGATGGCTGCCAACTGCCTCTGGGTGCGTACGTTTCTGTTTTCTTCTCTTTTAACCTAGAAGAAACTATCCAGCTTCTCGATCTATAATATATAGCCGGAGTAATGTGTCCAATAATTTAAAAAGTAAATACATGGAAATAGTCAGGATCCTGGTCTCATACAATAGAATTTATTAAAGAATATTGGGTATCTGACATAAGCTCTAGAAGGGCTGAAAACCAGGCTTGGAGGTAGAGCCAGGCACCATGTCTAACGTCACACCACAGAAATAGCCCAGGAAGATGTCACTATCTCTGTTGATAGGTGTAGGTACCACTGCTTGTCCAACCTCTAGCCTGATGCTGGCAGTAGAGACGGCCACAAGAACAGCTGTGCCTGCTGCCTCTGGAAAATGGATGTAGCTTCTGTCCCTGCTGCTACAATTGCCACACTGGACTCTATGAGGTTCCTTCTTCTTTGATCACTAGTTCCTGGTTCAAAACTGGAGGTGAGTGCATCCAGTCCGAGGAGTCTGGGTCATGTGCCAGCATGTTAGCTAAGCAAGCTAGTACCTGGTAAGTTCAGGTTCTGTAGCGGCAGGTTGGCTCTGCCTCTTAAGATTTCTCACGCAGAGCAAAAGCTTTAGATGCTGGAAAGCCAGAAACATGAAAAATGTATACAAGGTTTATCTTCTCAGAATGCTTCATATTGGTCAATAAACCCTTGATTTAGTTATTATAAGATAGTTTAGCATGTAACTTTCAATCTTCTATACATTTGTTTTTAGCTCCCAGATCTGGTCAATTCCTGAGAAGTCCCAAGAAAGTGAAGACAGTACTGATTCATTAGGTACTTTAACCTAAGTAACTCTTCTCCCCTGTGAAATATGTAAGTAAATAGATTGTTAGTTAAAAAATGTGAACTTTTACTAGCATTAAAAATCAAGATATGTTTCCTGTTGTGCAGAGATAATTATTAATACATTGAATAAATGCTTGCCCAAAAAAACAATGAATAAGTTTAAAGAAAAGCTTATGTATTCTATTTTTGTGCTTAAGATTTGCCAAGATTAGGTAGTATTACTATAATACTAACTACTACTACTACTACTACTACTAATAATAATAATAGAGACAAGGGAGGAGTAACACTATTTTATTTATTCTTAGTATTTTTGTTTGTTTGTTTTAGATTTCTGTCTAGAACTCTGACAGTACAGATATGCAGAAAGAAGCTCCAGCCTCTTTTTGTCACCAGTGGAATATGTTTGTGGCTTAGCATCTAGGCTGTACAGAGCACGCTGTCTTATCAAAGCTATCTAATAGTCATTTCACAATTGATTAGCAATGCCAGCTGTGACCCAGATGCATGCCACATGTAAAAATTTCTAATACCCATGGCCCTTATACATTGTCTCCCAACTCCTAGTGCAGCTAATTTAGAAGTTAGAGAACTATAAAGCAGATGGAATTAGACTATCCTCAAAAGCCTGGGAGATGTCTGTCCATCTGTTTGTGGTTGTTCCAAAGTGAGACCATATTTCCCCAAATGATGAGAATAAAGGGATGAGTGGCCTTTCGTTGCTGCTTACTCAGTCTCTGCCTTTCCTGTGAGTCACTATTGCTTTCCAGCTCAATGCTGTGACCAGCCTTGCTTTCAATGTGTCATTTTCATTCATTTGGAAACTAAAGAGCTGTGCTTTGCACCATGCCCTTAATGCCAGCAAACCCAACTTTGTGGGATTAAAATGCAGAGCTGTGCTTGCAACCAGTGCAAAGTGTTGCAGGCTGCTGATCTGAGCCAAGCAGCCACTCTCAGCTTGAAGGTCCCCTTCAGAAAGACCTAAGGGCTGCATGCTTGGGGCCAGTAACACTTCAAGGCCAGCCATGGCAAGCAAGCTGCCTTTATGCTGTGATTGAGAAGTACAGAGTGTGGTGTGTAGGGAGGTATGGGCTGGTAGAAGTCACTGTAAAATGGTGATATATTTATACCTAAATTTCTTATGGAATGGACAGAGGTAAATGTAAGAGGTAAATGAGTTAATACATGTAAAGCACTTAGAACAATGTTGAAACTTGTAAAATATATTATCTCATTTAGTCTTTACAATAACTTTATTCAGATATGTTAAGTAATTTACCCTAAGTCATACAACTAGTTAATGGTTTGAAACCAGCATTTAAAACTAGTTCTGCCAAAGATCAAGAACCTCTAACCTTTACCAATGAACTAAAATTCAACACCTAGAATTATATTCTGCTGGTAATAAGACGTGGAAAGACCAATAAAGGAGGCTGACAAAGTTGCAAAGAACCTGGAATTTTTGGGAGATTGTTGATTTGCAAAAGAGTTAAAGAAAACCTAGCATGTGTTGATTCCTAGCTAAAATTGTAAGCCCCATGATTGTTTCTGTCTTATGCATGATCTTCAACAGATAGCACAATACTTGGCACATAGGAGACTTTCAATACATCTCAATACATTTTGTTGAATGAATGAATGAGTAAAATAATAAGACTAAGAATTTATCACGTAAAAGGCTTAAGCCTAAAGAAAATAGAGAAAAAGCAAGAAGAGATGAAGGAATTGGCTTGTTAACTCAAAAGATAGCAAGTAAAAATTAGAGTGACCATATTGCCTGAAGACGACTAGACAGAGATTTTACTGTGAGCCGGAATCAGAGGACCCAGAGAAGTGAGCTGCTGGGCTACAATTTTGACTTATGTTGTTACTAGGAAGGAGAAAGCTTATCCAATTTCTCTCAGAATAGCCAGGACATTCTGAGTCCTGTTTAATTTTAATTTTAATTTTTTAAAGAAAGGTTATACATGAAACTTTCTGTGAGAGATGGTCATTAATGATCCCAATAATTTTTTAAAATAGGAAATGAAATAGGGAATTTAATGACTATTGCAGTGTTACTGATATCTCATTTGACAGTTTGCTTTGATTCAAGGCTATTACATAGTACCTAGAAGAACAGAGGGGGTGCATATCATAAAAGATAAGGTTTAAATAATACCGCTCAGCAAGGCTTTGATAAGAGCTGTAGAATATAATGAACAACATAAACTGATGAACATATCATTCAACAATACAGAATTTTTTTTAAAAAAAGAGCTGGTAGGAGGTAGATAATGCCGAGGTCACCTTCTCTGTCCAGAGCCTTATACACTAGTGGTCTCTGTGGCTGGGTGACACTGATATGCGCTTTGAAAATAAAAAACAATAGCAGTCAAATTGTCTTCTTATTATTTAACACAAAAGCTCTTTCAGTACACTCTTGGCTGATCATTTCTATCTCTACATGGAAATGGATCAGAGGATCAAAAATACAGCACCTCTGAGACATGGAGGTTGGGGGAAGAAACATTTTCTTCTTCCTAATACAACTCTTCAGAATTAAAGTTTAAAATCAATAAAACCATCAAAAGCATACATAATCAGCTATGTAAGTTGTTAAATGAATCTCAGGGTTCTATTTATTCTCTGTTGCCGTGCAAAAAAAATCTTATTTCCCCTTTGTTAAGAGATAAAACAGCAAAAACACAAAGTTATGAACACCTTAGTATAACTACTAATAATGACAATTCTATGGTGTCATCTCTTCCTAGCTGATCCAACTGCCAGCTTGCCTCCTAGCAGGATGTTTCCTTATGGCATCACTTACAGAGCCTATATCACTGGATACAAATTTTCATACTCTCCTAACTTGGTATAATTATTTATCATTTATAGTTTCTTTCTTGGTAGCTCATATATTTGAAAATGTTATCAAAGCAAGTTTTATTTTTTTTTTACTTGGAAAATCCATCAGTTACTATCTTTTAAATTGCTTTCTTTTCCTTCCCTTCTTTCCCACCATAACCTTTCTATTTCAGAATTCCTGGAGAATGGGCAGGAATCATTAGGATCCCAGAGAAACTCTCATAACATTGGGTCCAAACTATAGAACACATGCTTCTTCTTTTTCACCATAAAAGAATCAAGTGATACTACCCAACTCTAGTAGAGTTATGTCCAGGAGTAACGTTAAAATTTTCCCTTACATATCTTTTGGATCCACTCTAACATTAATTAATTTGTCAGTTTTTTCATTCAATAATTATATGGGCCAGATACTGTGCAAGGAACTAGGGATACAAAGATTAATAAAAAATAGTCCTCTTCCTTAGTGGTTTAGTGGGAGAACAAACATAAAAAACAAATGATTACAGTGATATACAGTTAACCTTTGAACTGCGTGGGTCCACTTATACCAGGATTTTTTTCCAATAACTTTACAGCCTGCCCTCCATATCCCCAGGGTTTGCATCCATATTTGAGAATCTGTGGCTAGGAATCCATGTACATGGAAGACTGACTTAAGTTATAAGCAATTTTCAACCCCACGGGGTCAGCATCCCTACTCCCTGCCTTGTTCAAGGATCAACTGTGTGATAGGGTCAGTGAAACACATGTAGGACGTGAGAAACAACATGGTAAGCTCTGCTTGGTGAAGTTGAGGAAAGTTTCCTGGAGAAGAAAGAATGTATATTTAAAGACTTAGAGTTCACCTGGTAAACAATGCAGGAAAGAACATTCTAGGAGGGGTGATGTCAGAGGAGGGGAATTATGGTACATTGGGAGATATGCAAGTATAACCCAATGGTTAAGATGTGAGTGAGGAGGCTGCAAAGGGTAGTTAGAGCAACATCAGGAAGGAAGTTGTCTGATGTGTTTCCCATAGAGAGTTTGGACTTTATCTCAAGGCCATAGTGAAGCCATCGAAGAATTTTAAGCAGGAGAGAGATGTTGTAAGGATTCATTTTAGAGAAATAAATCTGGCTTCAGTTTAGAGGATAGATTATGAGAAGAAAAGACTGGAAACTTCCTAATTTCTTTTGGCAGAGGTGCTACAGGAATGGTGTGGAGAGGGTTGGAAGTATCTCTTACCTAGATAGAGGACTCTAGAAGGTGATCATCAGGATTGTGTCTGAGAGAGATGCTGAGGTTGAGTTGGAGTAGAATGTCCACAGGGAGCCCTCAAAGCTGGGGTCAGAGACCTAGAAGAACCAAGAGCAAAGAGTACCAGACTGAAATAATGGAACAGACGGTCTGAGTAAACTCCAAGGATGGAAGCTACCAGCTGCAGCGGAACTGCTATGTGGTGGGACTTTTCACTCACTTGTGTGAGCAGAACGGGTTTGTTGAATGGTTCATAAGCCGGATGAGACAGACCAGAAGCATGAAGACTGGTTAGAACTCTGTTGTAGTTGTCTAATCAAGACGCATTCAAGGCCAAGAGAGTTGCAGAGTTCATAACAAGGAAGAGATGGATTTTAGAGCTTTTTAGTTGCTTTCCTAGGATGTTTTCCAGTCTAAACTAACAGCAAAATATACCTATAGATAACAAATCAAATTAATTTATGATAAATGTTTGTTTTATGTTAAAATTTGGAGTTTAATTTTAGAAACTCTCAAAGATAATGCTTTCCCATAATACTGAGCCTCTCTTTCTGGCAATAGAGAGGCTCAATATTATGAACCATTCCCTGTTCATAACAAAACCTTATTAATAGCATGCAGGAGGACACTTGTCTTATTATTATATGTGGGAGGGGACATCCTTCAGGACATCTAAAGTAATTTCCAATTGTGAATGTTTAAATTAAAAAGAAGTGGGGCAGAGCACTTACCACTAGAAGTTATCATCTGACTTGTCAGAGGACCACCGTGCCTGCCCTCATGTTGTGTGAACATAAATAATCAGAGTCTGTATTGAGTTCATGCAGCTTGGCACAGAGCCACTTGCTGCCTCCAGAAGGAAAGGGCAATGACAGGGCATTTAAAGTTGTAAGAAGTAGTGAAGTAGTGATGGAGGTGCCTGCTCTACTCTCCCTGCTGGAGTTGCTCCAGTGAACCACTGTCTGGTTCTAAAATCAGATGTGAGAGCTCCTCTTTTCCTTTTCCTTTCCCTTTTCTTCCCTTTCCCTTTTCTTCCCTTTCCCTTTTCTTCCCTTCCCTTCCCTTCCCTTCCCTTCCTTTCCCTTCCCTTCCCTTTCCCTTTTCTTCCCTTCCCTTTTTCCTCCCTTCCCTTCCCTTCCCTTCCCTTCCTCCCTTCCCTTCCCTTCCTTCCCCAGCTAGGAATCCAGTGGTTTACATGTGTCCTGAACTGAGGCATGGGGTTGCCTGAATGTGACCAAACGTCTTGGTGTGTGTGGACTCAAAGCACCAGGAGAGCAGTGAGCCCTCTCCTGCAGTGACCTGGCAATGGCTGGCTGAGGTCTGATATGCCCGCTTTGCAGGAAGAGCCCGCTGCAGCTTCAGAAAGCTTTATTTTATTTTATTTATTTTTTTAGAGAGAGTGGAAGGGAGCGGGATAGAGAGATAGAAACATTGATGAGAAAGAAACATCATCGATCACCTGTGTACCCCTACTGGGGATTGAGCCCACAACCTGAGCATGTGCCCTGACAGGGAATCTAACCGGTGACCTCTTGGTTCCTGAGTTGATGCTCAACCGCTGAGCCACACAGGTGGGGCAAATGGCTTTATTTTTTACATAAAATACAAACTGGCCATTTTACAAACAATACGAATGAAAAATACTTGTCAATGCATATACATATATTTATCCATAAACATAATGAAATATGAGAGGCTGACATACAAAATGACAATGGCCAGGCCATGTGTAAATGCAGAAAGCTGACTCACACATGCAGCAATGTGCCCAGGAAACCAGTTCCCTAATCTAGAACACTCAGTCCTGGAAGCCGGCTGCCTGTAAATCAGACTTGCAGGAAGCCAGATTGCCATCTCTAGTAACAATCCAGGAAGCCAAATGATCCTGCAACTAAAGAAAAAGTATATATAAATATATATGTATATGTATGAAATAAATATATAACTATTATACAAAGTAGTAAGAGAATTAAAAGGAACTAAAAATGAGAAAAATATAGGCTTTGAATATTGTTAAAATATTAAAATGTAAAAGTTAAATAGGAAGATAAAATAGAATAGATATAATTAAGATAAAAGAAAATTATCATATGCAAAGACATTTTAAAAATAAGTATAACAAGCCCTGGCCAGTGTGGCTCAGTTTATTAGAGCATCGTCCCATAAACCAAAAAGTGGCGGGTTCAATTCCTGGTCAGGGCACATGCTCAGGTTGCAAGTTTGATTCCTGCTTAGGGCATGTGCAGGAGGCAACTGATCCATGTTTCTCTCTCATATCGATGTTTCTCTCTCTCTCTCTCTTCCTCTCTTTAAAAATAAAGAAAAGGTAATAATATGTTAAAATGCAGTTAAGTCAAGATTGAGAAATTTAAAAAGTTAAAATCCACTCAGTTAAAAATGAAAAAAAAAGGATAACAGATAAAAATTCTAGGGCTAACATCTCCAAAGCTTCCAAGATGAGACTACTTACTTCGAAGGTAAGTCTCCAGATTGCTGAAGGCCAAGAGCAAGGACCTATGGCTTCTTGCCTGTCCCTTTCACTACTGGTTCTTGCCCATGTCCACTTGTCCACTTGGTTAAATGCTCTCTGTGCTGTGGGACACCTGTGCACACCAACCATACACAGCCTAGCCTGATGCACCAACAACAGCCTTAGATGCTGAAAAATGTTGTCAAAGTTTGGGTTGGGGGGCAGGCTCCCAAGTATCAAGGAAGTGCATAATGCTTTAAAATGTTTCAGGTTTAAAAATACTTAATAGACAGATGCATTTGGGTTTTTAATCTACACAAACTGTTCGCATGTTGCACTCTGAAGTTGTCTTACCCAGTTGGTAAAATCTAGTTGTGGCACCGAGTGTACTCTGGGCATGTTTTCCTGTAGTGGAATTGTGGGCTGAACTAATACCAGAGAAGAGAGGGTTAAAAAATCCTGGGAATTTCAGGTAAAACACAGAACTGGATTAGGCTGGAATTCCGTGTTGTTGTAGGCAGATCCTACAATCATGTTCCTTAACCAATGCTTCTCACTTGCTTAACTCTGGACAAGTGTTTTACACGACAGCATTTGACTCCCAATGCAATGACCTACATTTAAATGACTTCCAGTAATAAAGAGATGTTTGCCTCATTCAAAACGCAGTAGCATTTAGATAACTCACTTACAGTGCTCGTTGCTTCATGGAAATGTGCCAAATCATGTTACTTTGTTTGTACATGTTGTTGTACTCAGATGGCTTTGCATATGCTGTGTGTGTAAAAATATCTTCTGGTGTCTTTTTTTTTCTTTCTGGAACCATATCTATAGCCCACATTTTAGGACTATGTGTATTGTTTCATGAATGTTTCAAGGGATTATTTAAAGATGCATTCATGCAGGGACAACTTTTTTCTCCTCAAATATATCATGCCCCCCTGCTCCATCTTCATTTTCAGTCATTGGCCTTGCTTCTCACATTACTGAAAAACTGAGGCAAATGTGAGAGAAAGAACACAGTTCCCACCTCCACATTTTTACTATTTACGTTCATCTATGCCCATAGACTGCCTTCCCCTCAAGACTATTGGCGAACTCTGTTTCCCTACCCCCTCTACTTAGCTGCAGAACGATTCCTCTGGATTGCTTAAGGTCATTTCTCCAGCAATTATCCTTTCTTTTCCTTGGAGCCTCATTGTCATCTTTTCTCTAATCCAGTGGTTCTCAACCTTCCCAATGCCGCAACCCTTTAATACAGTTCCTCATGTTGTGGTGACCCCCAACCATAAAATTATTTTCGTTGCTACTTCATAACTGTAATTTTGCTACTGTTATGAATCGTAATGTAAACATCTGATATGCAGGATGTATTTTCATTATTACAAATGGAACATCATTAAAGCATAGTGATTAATCACAAAAACAATATGTGATTATATATGTGTTTTCCGATGGTCTTAGGCGACCCCTGTGAAACGGTCGTTCGACCCCCAAAGGGTCGCGACCCACAGGTTGAGAACCACAGCTCTAGAGCATCTCCATCAGCATACACGCGCCAAAGCTACCACACCATTTCCCTGCCGCCCACAGCGTGTTCTCAGCTCAGCCACCAGAGCGGTCCTGCTACAACCTGGGTCACTGCCTGCTAGTCCTCTGCTAGAAATCATCTGGTGGCTTCCTATCTTAGTCAGAGAAAAGGGAAAAATCTGTAAAATGGCCAACGAGGCCCAACTCAGTTTCCTCTTCCCCCACCTCATCTCTTTTCTCCTCCTTATTTGCTGTGGTTCGACCATATTGAGCTCCTTGCTGCTTCTTGAACACGCTGCGAATGTTCCAAGCTCAGGCCCTCTACATTTGCTTTCTTCTTTCTGGAATGCTCTTCCCTAAACATTTTGCTCCCTCACTCCTCCAGGACTTGGCTCCAACATCACTTTCTCAGCGAGTTCTATCTTGACCCCCGTATTTAAAATTGCCCACCCCTATTCCCTTCTCTGTTTCACTACCCTCCAATCAATCCCCTGTCAACCCCTCATGCAGGAATTATTATCTTCTATATACAATATGAGTTATTTATTTATTTTTCTGTTTTTTTCCTCTACTAGTATATAGGTATCATGGAGGCAGGAATGTATATTCACTGCTCAGTACAGAACCTGGTACACAGAAGCCCCTCAGTATTTGTCACTTGAAGGAATGAAGAGACACATTCCATAAGAGCAAGGGGGACCTTGTTGACTGGCCCATTGCTCTGCCCCCAGTGACTAGGACCCTGTATAGCACAAACAGTGGTTTTTCAATAGCTATTTGTTGAAAGGATGGATAAATGAATCAAGATAGAAAGCAAGAAAGACAATGCACTCCATGGCACTCCTGAGGTGGCTATCCAAGTTGTTTGCTTTTCCCTTCGTTTGGCTCTGAAATGATCCTAGATGAAAACATGAGTAGTTATGGACTTCATCCTTAACTGAACCCTCAAATGCTTTCAAAGGATGGGGGTGAGTGTGGGGAGGGGGGTGTGGGCTGGGGAGGGCAGTGGGGAAAGGTTGAAATTATAAGTGCAAGGCCAGTAATTTTGTGCCATTATCTATTCGATTGAATTTATTTATTCATTCAACAAGTATTCATAAAATTTCATCTATGTGCTGGAAACTAGAGAGACAATCCATTCATTCATCCTTTCATTCTACAATGCTGAATGTTGCCCCTGTTCCCGCAGCTCCCAGACGTCCTTGCATGGTGATAAGTGCCCAGATGCAGGAGTGGAGTCTTGGCCTCAGGGAATGGTGAGAAAACTAACTACACCCTCTCCTGGAGGGAGGAGGCATCTGGGAGGGGCTTATTCAACTTGAGATTAGGGTCCACTGGGAGTCCTACCTGATCCATAGGGTACTTTGCACCCAAATAAATAAGCAAAGCCCCAAACTGCCCTGGGTTTTAAGTTTTCTTTAAATGGGCATGATTCTCCTTTGATGATAAAAAATTAGAGCTTAGATTCACCTGGCAACAATTATATATATATCTATATATGTATCTATCTATATCTATATCTATATAATTTATACATAATTATACATATGTAATTATTTATAATTTTAAAAATTGATGAGAGAGAGAGAGAGAGAGAGAGATTTGTTGTTCCACTTATTTATGCACTCATTAGCTGATTCCCGATGTGCCTTGACCGGGGATTGAACCAGTTAGTATATTGGGACAACACTAACCAACTGAACTACCTGGCCAGGGAGGCAACAGTCTTTATTCCTTATTCTTGGTTGCCAGTATCTTATCTGACCTAAAAAACCAGAAGATTCTTTGATATAATTCTAAGAACCTTGCCTTTAAGAACCTTTGCCTTTATCATTTTTGTTTGTTTCTGGTAGTGAGATTTATATTTACAGCCAGCAATAGGTTATGAACAAGAATTCTCTCTTAAACACCCAATAACTAAACCTAATAGAGTGCTTTGTACATAGGGATCCAGTAGCTATTTCATTCATTGTGTGGTTTTGCATACCCGGAGAAAGTCTGTTTTTTCCTGCAGCACTATCCTTATCTTTTTTTCTTAGTTCAGTTTTCTTGTTTTCTACACATCTATACAAAAAAAATGGCAAAAATCAATCACATAGTAGGATATAGAGTCTCTCTTCGCTGGTGTGAATGGAAGTGAGGGTTGGGGATATAGATTATTCTTTCAAAAGCCTTATTGTGAAGGGAAGCCCAGAAGATGGAAGCCAGAGAAAGACACTGAGCTCAGGGTGGACTTCCAAATTGGGGTGGGGTAACTGTACCACCCCTATATGGCCAGAGGGGAGTCACTGGAGAGGATGAGATTCAGAATATATAGAAGAGAAAGAAAATAATTACATAATGAACAAAGGAATGAATTAATGTGCTGAGGGGGTGGAGGATGTAGGAAGGGTATTACTATAACCTCAGAAAATTCCCTCAAATCCCTTTCCAGAGGCAACTGCTTTCTGACTGATTCTTGTTGATTAGTTTTGTTGGTTCTTGGACTTCACTTAAATGAAAACACATTATGCATTCTGTTGTGTCTGGTTTCTTTTGCTTAACAAAATGTCTGTGAGATTCATACATGTGGCCTGTGTCAGTAGTTGCTTCTTTTTACTGCTGAGTAATATTCCATTGTATAAATATACAATTGTTTATTCATTCTCATGATAATGAACATTGGGGGTTGTTCCCATATTTGGACATTATAAGGTTTCCATAAGTATTCCCATAAGATTTTTTATTTTTGATAACATGTGTTTCACTTGTCATTGGAAAATATCTAGGAGTGGTATTACTGGTTCATAGGCAAATATCTGTTTACCTTTATAAGTTAGTGCCAAAGATTTATCCAAAGTGGTTATACCATTTCATATGCCCACAAGCAATGTATGAGAGTTCTAACTGCTTCTCACCCTCTCCAATATTTTGTGTTGCCAATCTTTGATTAAGCCATTCTAGTGTGGGTGAA
This sequence comes from Myotis davidii, assembly GCF_000327345.1. Taxonomy (NCBI): domain Eukaryota; kingdom Metazoa; phylum Chordata; class Mammalia; order Chiroptera; family Vespertilionidae; genus Myotis; species Myotis davidii. The sequence continues at coordinate 380,509 of NW_006288719.1, forward strand.
GTGCTGTCTCACTGTGGTTTTAATTAACATTTCCATGATGACACTGAGCACTTTTTCATGGGCTCATTGGCTATGTATGTGTCTTCTTTCTTTAAGTGAATATCTAAATCTTTTGCTCATTTTTTAGTTGGTTGTATTTTATTGTTGATTTTTAGAAGACATTTTGGATATAAAAAATTTCTAAATAAAAGTCTATAGATTCAAAGGTAATATTATTTAGATATACATTTTTCAAAATTAATTTATGGATTCAATATGTCTCTATTACACTTTAACTAGTTTTTTTGTAGAAATTTACATGTTCATTCTAAAATTTATATGGAAATGCAAAGGAACTGAAATAGCCAAAACAATCTTGAGAAATTACTTTTCAATTTAAAGATTTATTATAAAGCTGCAATAATAAAGACAGTGTAGTATGGTTTTAAGGATAGACAAATCAGTAGAACAGAATAGGGAACGCAGAAATAGGTTCTTACATATATGCTCAACATGTATGATTACATGTATCATATATATATAATTTTTTTACCAAGGCACCAAGTCAATTCAATGGATTAAAAAAGTATTTTTAACAAATGCTTCTGGAACAAAACAATATTTCTATGGGGGGAAATGAATCAACTTCTGGTTATGATGGTGGCATAGGTAAACACAGTATTCCCATTCTCCCACAACCACATAAAAATTACAACAAAACTACAAAAACAGAACAAAACAAAAAAACCCATCAATTAGAACCACCTGAAATCTAGCTAACAGAGTACTACAACGAAGGATGTAAAGAGTCCTATAAAGACCCGTAGGAGAGGTGCAGACTCAGGCAGGCTGGGCCCACTTCCAGGTGTGCTGGGAAAAAATCAGGAGGAATATCTCATCTATGGAGGTTCTCCCTGAGGATGCAGGAGTCTCACACCAACACTAGGGCCCTAGTCAAGGGTTCTAGTGCTGGGAAGAGAAGTCCCCATAACTTCTGGCTGTAAAAACCAGTGGGGATTGTGGCCGAGGGAGACAGAGGGTTGAAAAAGTAGATGAACTTAGTGAGAACTTCAACAAAGAGATAGGAAACATAAAAAGGAAAGTAGAAACATTTAAAGGAAAACAGTAAAGAATGAAAATTACATGAACTGAAATGAAGACTATATTAGAGGGAATCAAGAGTGGAGTAATGAAGCAGAAGATCAAATCAGAGATTTAGAAGGTAAGGAAGCAGAAAACACCCAATCAGAACAGAAAAAAAAAGAAAAGAAAAAAGAATCCAAAAGCACGAAGATACTTTTGTGTAAGGAGGCTCGGAGTGCCAGAAGGAGAAGAGATAGAGCAAGAAATTGAAAACCTGTGTAAAAAAAATGATGGAAAACTTCCGTATGCTGTATTTTACATCTCTGTGACTGTTTTTATAACTGGCAATTTGTATGTCTTAATTCCTTTTTTGCTCACCCCAAACACTCTATTCTCAGGCAACAATCACAGTGTTAAGCTCTTTGCTACACTGTCAGGATTCATGGGGCTCAACACATACTATACCATAACAACAGAATGATGACATTATTGACAGTAAGGGAAAAGCAGAATAGGCTTAAAAATGTTTAAAATATTTAAATGTTGGGTAAATATCCAAGGCAAAATGTCCTCTTAGGCGATAAATTAAATAAGAAATTAAAAATAAAGCCAAGCCTTAACCGGCGTGGCTCAGTGGATAGAGCGTCGGCCTGCAGACTCAAGGGTCCCATGTTCAATTCCGGCCAAGGGCATGTACCTTGGTTGTGGGCACATACCCAATAGGGAGTGTGCAGGAGGTAGCTGATCAATGTTTCTCTCTCATTGATGTTTCTAACTCTCTATTCCTATCCCTTCCTCTTTGCAAAAAAACAATAAAATATATTTAAAAAAAAATAAAGCCAAACTTCAGAAAGGAAAGAAGCACTAAGTATAAGCTGAGCATTTTAATCATTTTACAAATTAATAAACACATCCATTCTTTCATTAATTATTCTTTCATTAATTCAGTGACCTATTAATCACTGAATTACTATAATATGTCTATTATGTCCTCTTAACATATATTGATCACGTGTCTACAATTTTCTACTATGTCTATATTGTTTACTATGTGAAAATCTGTAAAAATATTCCCTTCTTTTTTCTCTATTTCTGACTTCAGATTGCCAATCATAAGATTAAGTTGACATTTGTGTCCTAGAGTTAGGCAGCTTTTGTCTGAGCCCATTAAACACAGTCTGGGTTAGAATCCTAGATAGAGAGCCACTGGAGACAAGAAGGTAAAATCCAGGACAATTCAGATTAATACAAAAAAACTGCTATCTTATAAACAAGTGACATTTTTTAAAAATGGAGAATTTAATTTTAAAGCAAATGCTATATTCAGCATAACAATCTACTATTTGTCTCTGATATCTTTAGGAGAATAATATTCTTTGTAGAATATTATTCAGTTTATCAGAGCTAAAATTTTGATGTTGTAAATAAAAAACTATTTATTTTTATAATATTCACTCTTTTTATAAGATTACCAGTGCCCTGGTGCATGGATTCATGCACAGTGAAAGGAAATTAATTAGAAGGTGGCCGGTGGGGTGGGACATTGGTCCCCTCAGCCTGGCCTGTGGGGTTCGTGCTGAAACTGGCTCTCTGACATCCCCTGAGGCATCCTGGATTGTGAGAGGGCAGTTCTTGGGTGATGCACCCTGGAATTGGGCTTCCTCCTTTCTGGTTCCGTGGTGCATCACCTGAGAACTGCCTCTGCCAAGTCAGTTCCTGTGTTGAGCATCTGCCCCCTGGTAGTTAGTGCACATTGTAGCTACCAGTCAGAGTGTCTGTCCCCTGGTGGTCATTGTGTGTCATAGCTACTGGTCAGACAATTACTTAGCCTTTTATATATACAGATTTTTTTTTTAGGGCAAGTTTAGGTTCACAGGAAAATTGAGCAGAAAATACATAGAATTCCCATATATCCCCCATTAGCAACATCTTCCACCAGAGTGGTATCTATAAGAATAAAAGCATAATATGCTAATTAGACCAGACGACCTTCCGGACAAAGCCGCGGTGGCAGTGAGGGCTGAGCCCCTTGAACGAATTTCTTGCATCGGGCCTCTAGTATTTGCTATAATTGATGAATCTATAGTGACACATTATCACCCAAAGTTCAAAGAATGCATGAGGGTTCACTCTTGGTTTTGTACATTCCATGAGTTTGGGCAGATATATGACATATCCACCATTATGGTATCATACAGAGTAGTTTCAGGCCCTAAAAATCCTCCATGCTCCATATATTCATTGCTACTCACCCACCCCCTCAACTCCTGGCAACCACTGATCTTTTCACTGTCTCCATAGTTTTCTGTTGGAATCACACAATATGTAGCCTTTTCAGATTGGCTTCTTTTTCTTCGGAATATGAATTTAGGTTTCCTCCATGTGTTTTCATAAATTGACACCTCATTTCCTTTTAGCACTGAATAATATTCCATTGCCTTTTATAGCAAAAGAATCCGGCATTGAATTTAATTGTCATGTTTCTTTAGACAACTTTGGTTTGGAACTGTTCCTCATCTCTTCTTGACTTTCCAGATGTTGATATTTTTGAAAATCACAGACCAGTTATTTTATAAAATTGTTCCCAATATGAGTCTGTCTCACATTTCTTCATAAACAGATTCAAATTAAGCTGTTTTGGCAAGTATATTACAGAAATAAGTTGTGCTTTTCTTGTGGCATCGTATCAGGTGGCATTCAGAACTTCAATTTTTTTGTTACAGATAAGATTAATTTTGATCATTTAGTACCTGCCAATGTTATCCACTATAAAGTTACCTCTTTCCCCTTTGTAATTAATAAATATTTTGCATGAAGTCACTTGGAAACTATGTAAATATACCTTTTCTCATCACACAATTTATTTATGTACTAGAGGCCCAGTGCACAAGATTCATGCACTCGGGGGTGGGGGAGGGCGGTTCCCTCAGCCTGGCCTGCGCCCTCTCACAGTTTGGTAGCCCTCGGACATCCTTAGCACTGCCACAGAGGCAGGAGAGGCAGTGAGCCCAGCTTCTGGCTGAGAGGTGCTCCCCCTGTGGGAGCACACTGACTACCAGGGGGCAGCTCTTGGGTTGAGTGTCTGCCCCCTGGTGATCAGTGCGCATGATAGCAACTGGTTGTTCCACTGTTTGGTTGATTTTCATATTAGCCTTTTATTATATAGGATTTTTTGTATCTGTATGGACTCATGGTTTTCTATATTGTTTTAATTTTGTGTAATTTTATTGTTTTATTTTTGCAGGTGACTATAATTATTTATTTTGATGCTCAAATTGTCCCTAATTTGGTTAGTGGGAGCTCTTTCCAGTTGGCTTCTGTATCCTTTTGCCATGTTCCTATCATTCTTTGAACATTTTCTTGGTGATTTTTTTGTGTGTGCGTGTGTGTGCGTGTGTGTGTGTGTGTGTGTGTGTGTGTGTGTGTGTGTGTGAGAGAGAGAGAGAGAGAGAGAGATACAGATGTTCCAGGCTCATCTTATACTTTCCCTGTCTGAGCCTTGGAATCAGGCATTTTATCAGGAATGCTGGTTTTTTCCTGGGAAACCCCTCCCCACACATCTCCCTTGTTTCCTGCTCAAGACTCTGAGTCCCCTCACCAGGTTGCCCCTACTTGGGATACCCTTTTTTCCCTGCTTGGCCAAGCTCAGATCCTGTGCCAGGCTGCCCACCCACAAGAACATCTTAGCCTGTTCAAGTATTGTCCTTTGGAAACCAATCAGATCATGTCACTTCTCTGGCTCAAAATCCTAAGACGGCTTTATTTCACTCAGAGGAAAAGCCAAAGCCCGCACCATATGCTCCAAGCTTTGATCAGTCAGGGTCAGTCCCCTCTCTGTTCCCATGCCCTGCGCCACTACACCCTCCTTGCTCACTCTGCTCTGCGCACACACCAGGTTCTCCTGCTGGAGCACTTTTGCTCTTCCTCCGAGGATCATCTTCCTCCAAAGAACCTCTTGGCCAGCCGCCCACTGCATTCAAGTCTTTGCAGAAATCTCACATTTCAATGAGATTGAGGCTTACCCTGACTCATCTATGTGATACTGCAAACTCTGCTTAGATCCATGCTTCTTTCCTTTAGTAAAAATGCATGAATGGACCTGTTTGGCAATGAAAGCTGACGCCCACAGACATGGACCTGAAAGGAAGTGCAGAACCAGAGAGATCTGAGCAGTTCAGCCTAAGACAGTGGGAGGACTTTAAGGTTTGTATAGGTAGTTCCCCAGCAAAGGGGTGAAAACCCCCAAAACTGAAGAGATATGAACAAGACCCCAACATGATCCAGGAAGATTTAAGAACAGAGATGTCTCACACTCACGTGTGAATGTGCTTTGGGCATTGTAGCAATGCAGCTATGTTGTTTGGGGAGCAATTGGGTAGACTGGAATGCAGTGGGAACAGCCCACGGAGGTGAAAGGTGTCAGTGAGAACATATGCACCCCCAGGAGGGTGGCCTTCTCATAGCATATGAAAAGAGGGACAAAGCTGCTGAAACAGCTGTTAAAGAGAAGTCTGGAAGCTTGAAGGACTCCTAGGATGCAAGATTCCTTCCAAAGTTCATCTCCCGGATCTGGTCCAAATGAGTATCTATTACATGCTCAGAGAAAGAGAGTTCACCATTCGAAGAGCTCCATCTGAAGCTGCCAGATGTGCTCTGGGCAAGAAGAGAGTCCTGGACAGACACAGGCATTCTTCTCAAATCGGGAGGCTAGTCCGTGGGCTGGGCAGAGCTTAGAGCCATGAGACCGAATACGACAGTCTTTCCTATAGCATGCATTTAAATAGTATTGTGTGTATATTACAACAGAGACACCACGGCATAGACTGCAACATTTTCGGAGTAAATCTAAAACAGGAATTTTGCACTTAAGGTAACCTGCTTTAGCCTGTGCCTTCACATCCTGGGAGTTGTTTATTCCCCTCTGCCCCTGGATCACTGCATTCTAAGAGCCAGAAAAGCACCAACGGATGGTGAAATCACCATTGCTTCCCTCCCATCACTCTTGTTGACCTTGGGCAAATACCAACCTCGTCAGATTTCTCACTTACAAAATAAGGAGGTTGACTGGATGATTTTCAACAGAGGCTGCTTTTGGCTTTAGAAATACCCTGGTTCACTCTGCTAGTCTCCCCCCCTCTACTTTCTGACAGTTCTTAATTTTTAGTTTTTAGTTCTGCTATCAATTGCTCAGCCTGTCGGTTTCCATTTAATTCCTTATACCTGAAAGGACTCTGACTGGTGCAGCTCATCTTTTTGAAACAGTGATAGACTGTTGGTCAACCCAGAGATGAGCTGCCCTAAGATTGGCTCCCATCGGGTACAATCAGCTATGGTCAGGAGCGCTAGGTTCCGTGTTAGGAAACTTGGCTGCTGTCCCTGAGTGGGACTGTGGGGTAATCATGTTCCTTTGGAAGTGAATGTCATTGGCAGGAACCACTTTTAAAAAGTCAGATTTAACTCCAAACCTCTTCTGACTCATATCAATTCTATGACAAGTAAGACACCATGTGTCATACCCAGGCTCACTACAATGATTGTTTTCGCATTTAGAACCATATTTCCTATATGTCAATGTGATTTATAACAGGCACCTATGAAAAGAAGTTCCGGAATATGAACACAACATTACTAACAGTTTTTGGTTGTTGATTATTTTAGGCTGGAAAGGGACATGTTAGTTCTCTACCTGTCATTGAATTCAGCAGGCCCTGAAGGCCATTTCAGGACTGGGCACTGATCTAAGGGCTGGGATACAGCAGGGAACAAAAGTAACGAACTCCCCACTCACATGGAGCTCACATTCCAGAGGAATATAAATAAGCATTTCTTGCTTGTTTCTTTTAAAAATACTTTATGCAAAAAGAATTATACAACAAAAATGTATTCCCATATGATTTAATGTATATGTGGAATCTAAAGAACAAAATTAATGAAAAAAACAAAATAGAAACAGACTTAGGTACAGAGAACAGGCTGCTTTGCCAGAGGGAAGCGGGCGAGGGCTGGGTGAAAAGGTGAAGGGATTAGGAAGAACTAATTGGTAGTCACGGGGATCAGTCAAGTACAGCATTGGGAATATAGGCAATACTATTGTGATAACTGTGCTCATAAACTGTGACGCTCAGTCAGAAACCCCAGAGTCAGGGCCTTGGCTCTAGTTATAATTACTCTTCAGAATTCTCATCCCACAATATTGTGAGGTTTCTCATTATGTGAAAAATAGAGTAAATCAGGACCACTAGTCTATGCTCACTGGGACTGAAAAATGGACTCTCATTTTAGAAAGATGCTTAATAATAAATATTGGGAATAAAAATGTATTTTTTTGAGTCACCGGAAAATTAAATAGTTTACATATTGAATTTTTCAAGTTTCCTACATAATGGAGGTTCAACAGCAGAGAATTGCACAGTAGTGATATTGGCTTGATAAGAAGTTGATGAAAAATTGCCTTCCTTTGACCTGACAGGAAGGGATTTATCTATACAAATAAAAGGGTAATATGCTAATTAGACTGGGATACCTTCCAGGAGATCTTCCAGATGTCCTTCCAGACAAAGCCATGGTGGCAGGGCCAAGGCAGAGTTGGTTAGGGGTGATCAGGGCATGAGGGGAGGGCAGTTGGGGGTGATCAGGCCGGCTGGGGGGACCAGTTGGAGGCAAGCAGGCTGTCGAGGGGGAACAATTGGCGATCAGGCTGGTGGGAGGTGCAGTTGGGGATGATCAGGCCAGCAAAGTGGGGCAGTTGGGGGTGAGCAGGCCAGCAGGCAGGTGAGCGGTTAGGAGCCAGCAGTCCCGGATTGCGAGAGGGATGCCTGACTGCCGGTTAGGCCCACAGGGATTGGGCCTAAACTGGCAGTCAGACATAGTCCTAAACCAGCAGTCGGACATCCCCCAAGGGGTCCCAGGTTGGCAGGACTGAGGGACACTACCCCTCTGTATGAATTTTGTGCACCAGGCCACTAGTCTATTATAAATGAATAATAATAAAAAAAGAATGTTCCTGTAATTTAGTACCTTGATTGCTAGAGTTAAATATCAAGCCTCAGTTTGTTCCCCTGTAAAGTGTGAGGACACATATCTACCTCCATGGGAAGTTGGAAAGCAAAGCTTTTTTTTTTTTTTTTTTTTAAAGCCGGTGTGAAGTTTCTTGGCAAGGATGCCCAGCATAAGGGCATAATTGACTTTTGGCGTGCTGGTAAGTGCCTCTGTACTGCACTTTTCTTTCCTCTGATAGCAGCAGAATACTGTGAAAGATGTTCAAGGCCAAGGGAACATTTACAGATGAATTACCACCTGCCACGAACACAGAAAGAAATATTGATGTTAAACAGTCATTTGAGAACTCA